>NC_056725.1:1336499674-1336520424 GCF_019279795.1 Protopterus annectens
AGGCACTCCCCGCACTCCAGCTGAGAATCAAACGGGAGAACCTCTTGCTGTGAAGCTACAACACTACCACTGTACCACCGCGGATTTACACTGTACACACTGTAGCAAAGTATGGGTCATTAATCCACCCAAGCATACAACTAACCTCAACACTTATGACAGAGCTGTTGCATCTCTTGCACCTATTAAATGGGATGTTGTAACTTACAGCATTCAGGAGCAGATATCTTGACTTTTTTTTAAAAAACATCATCTACAAACAGCTAGTAGAAAGAGATAAAGAGATATCAGCCTAGATGTTTGATGGTTACATGCCTGATGATCACAAGTTCCTGGAGAGGTGGTGACTGCAAAATTTCAAAATGGATACCATGCCCACAAACAAAATTCCACTTGCTTTAATTTATGCTGACTTCAGAGTTTCTGTGTTTTAAATGGGGGTATGATGGTCCTGCACTGGCCCAGTAATCAAGGGGCCTCAATCCTCACCACTAGCACCAGAGAGGGACATACACATTGGGAGGATAACAAGTACACACACAGTAAAGTACAATTTCCCTTAAGAGCAGAGATCACAGTCAGTCTGGGACTGTTTTTTCCCTCTTTCTCCAGATCCGCAGTAAGACTCCGCACTGGCACAGCTAGCTTTGATCTTACTCATGGCATTGCTTTATGGCATTTATAGACAACAGGATCAATCGTTATTCTTTTCCATTTCCACAGTTTTTGTTTTAATGTTTAATAATTTACTTACATTTTAAGTAGATCATACATTTGTTTCTTTTTTACTTATTATATTTTGATAGCCTATATTTTTACCTGTTCATTGTATATTGTGAGACCATATAGTGATGTAAGGCAGTGAGACAACAGGCTGAAATGTCACAAGTTCAGACTGACAGGTGAAAAGACCGAACATTAGTATAAATAAAACTGCAAAAAAAGGCATGTACCCATGATCTAGCCTTAAGGAAGACTTCTAAGGTAAGGAACAAAACCTGGTTTCAATACCAGAAAACAAAAGATAATAAAACTCTGCTAGCATACCAGTAGCTCCACAATCAAACAAAAAAAACAACTCAGACTAGACAAAAACATATTATACATCTATGAAAAACAAATATAAAAACAATCCCACAAAATTCTGGCAAGCAATTAACTCGCTCCTCCACCCAAGTAAAGCTGCAACCCCAGAACCAACAATCAATAACCAAAGTGTGAGTCTTGCCTCACAAATCAACACTTACTTTATAAACACCATCCTCTCCTTAGTTACAGGGAACAATTCCACCCCACCATCTCTTCCACCTAATGTGGAAACTAACAACAGCTCTTTTGACCTCAAACCTGTCCCAACTAACACCATAAGAACAATGTTGAAAAAACTGAAACCTTCTTCCGTAGCAGTGGACCAACTCTCCAGTGAGTACCTCAAACTTTCAGCTGATGCCATAGCTATGCCTATTTCCATTCTGGTAAATAGCTATATAGCAGAACAATATGTCCCAAAATTGTGGAAAATTTCCTATATCACCTCTCTACATAAAGGAGGAACATCAACAGAATTAAACAATTACAGACCCATAGCCATCCTTTCCCCCTGTGTCAAAATTCTGGAAAAATGTAGCCACACTCAATTACTACAAAACCTGTTATCTCACAACCTTATCTCTCCCTCCCAACACGGTTTCAGACTGAAACACAGCATCACCACAGCCCTAATTAATTTCTCTAACACCATCAACCAAATGAGAAATTCAAACCAGGAAGTAGCATCAATCTTCCTAGACATGTCAAAAGTGTTGACACTGTCTCCCATCAGAAACTCCTTAATACTCTTGCCTCACTAAACTTATCAAAGACTTACCTCTCCTGTTTCCTAAGCTATCTTTCTGACAGACAACAAGCAGTACAATGGAAATCCGAAGTCTCACCACTTCTGCCCATCTCGGTCAGAGTCCCCTAAAGGTCTATACTAGGGCCCCTTCTTTTCACCATCTTCTCCAATGAGCTAGCCTCATCCACAACACATGCTAAAGTAGTTCAGTATGTGGGCGATTCAACTTTAATCTACTCAACAGATGCCCTACCAGTCCTCCAGATAGTAGCCCAGCAAGGTTTTAATGATATAGAAACATAGCTAGGAAAATCACAACTAATCCTCAACCCCAAAAAGACAAAGTTAATGCTATTTACCAGTAGCAAACATTCACTGACCACAACTTCTTTCACCATTCTCTCAGCTAACAACACAGTCATCCAACCAGTTGAGCATACAAAACTCCTTGGCATGACAATCAACAATAAACTCATATTTGACCAACACATAACCATCACAATTAAGAAAGTTCACATCAAACTTGGCTCACTGTACAGAAGCAAGCCATTCCTCACTGACCAGCCATATCCAGAACCTTTCTCCTCTCTATGCTCCTGTATGCTTTCCCCCTCTTTACCAACTTAAAATATAAAATCAGACTTAATCAATTCGGAAACTTGCTACAATAAAATAACCCACTTCACAGCCAGTCTTCCCCACCAAACCCACCATTGTATTGCTCTACATAAATTAAATTGGCTCGAGCTATCTGTCTCCATCTCTACCAACTTAAATTCACAAGGAATATCATCTTCCTTCCTGACAGCTACCCATCCCTCAAAGAACTTGTTGCCTACTCATGGCCACGAAGGCTAAGATCTGCAGACAGAAACTTTCTCACAATAAACAAAGCTAACAACACTCATGGTAAAGCCCCATTCTCAACTCAAATAGCCAAATTATGGAACTCTCTACCCCACACCCTCCAAAACACATCTGAATCTACCAATTTCAAGCAACTACTATTTGAGCATCTATCCAAGAACTGGCATTGCTCCTGTGCCAAACCTGATGAAAAGATATCTATAACGCTCTCAACACACTCTCCACTCCTTATCTCATTTTCTCCCTCTCCTCAGTGTTTGTTACTACTCAAAAAAAAAAAAAAAAAAAAAAAAAAAAATATATATATATATATAAAGGAAATCTCATTTGTTCATAACTATTATTTAATATGTATACAGTACTATTTTTTTCTCAGTGATCTTCACTGAAATGCTTGTGTATTTTTCTTTTTGAACCTGTATCTACTAGAAAACTGTATTGAATACTACTTTGTAATAGTCTAACTAGATGGTGTGTATTCTCCATCTTACTGTATGTATACTATTGTACTATCTAATTATATATGCGTGTGTGTGTGTGTGTGTGTGTGTGTGTGTGTGTGTGTGTGTGTGTGTGTGTGTGTGTGTGTGTGTGTGTGTGTGCGCGTGTGTGTATAATATATACTTCTTCTGTGGCAAAGATAGAAAATCACCACTACGGAAGAAAATGCTTAGGGCGGAGCAGTGGTGCAGCAGTTAACGTTGTCACCTCACAGCAAGATATTCTCCTGTTTGATTCTCGGCTGGAGTGCCTTCTGTGTGGAGTCTGCATGTTCTCCCTGCATTCGTGTGGGTTTTCTCTGCTCTGGGTACTCTGGTTTCCTCCTATTTTCCAAAGACGTGTCTGGAGTGTTTCTCCCCGGGCCTCCGCTGAAAATAGGTTCTGTCCTAGTCAGATTTTCCCGCTCAACAGATGTTAAATAAATAACATAAATATATATTTAGAATGGCATGGTTATAGGATCTTTTTGCTTAAGCCTGTTATTTCATTTTTTCTTCAGTACTGAAAAGATGTGTTGTCCAAAGCATGCAGTATCGGGGAGGGGAATGACTGCACTTTGAGGGAGAAGGAGCTACATTCTGAAAGCTAGAGTACAGTTTCATACATTTTGTATTTGCCCTTGGTAATGCTCAGTAATCTTGAGATAAGATGATGTTCCTTAAACTGTATCTTGTATATGTAGCAGTTCAGCACATATTTAGTTTCCTTATTTTGTCAGTGGATTGTGTTTATACAGCCTATACATTGTAATGAAGACATCTTAAATGCACTTTGCATGACATTTTTTAGCTTGCATTACATTCGAATGTTTGTGTTCTTGCCAGGCTATATGTGGATCTCAGATCACAATTATTAAAACTTGTGTAAATATGTAAATACTTAAGTCAACATACATAATATCTAGACCGCATTTGTACTTTATGCTTGAAATATTATTCTTACAGTAGCTGGAGTGACCTCAGATGTTCCTCACAAAGAAAATACAAGGTATAAACAACATGGCATATATGTGTAGACTAAAATCCCTATCTCTTTACTCTGTCTCCTATTGGCTAATAAGGGGTGACTGATGCTTGACCTACAAGGCACTCACAAATGTAGCCCTGATGGAGCTACTACACATTCGCAAGTCAGACAGCACAATGGTCACCAGATCTAGGGATCTAAACTTAGTCAGTGGCTCAAACAAAACATGCTGGAGAGACAAGTATGTGACCCAGATATTGCCCTTTCTTTGGAACAGGCTACCCATTCACTTTAAGCAGAACCATTCCCTGGCCTTCTTCAAATGTAATTTGGATCAGTGGATGGGGAATTGCAAATTCATACCTGGGGTATGGCCTATGTCCCTTAATGGACAGGAGCAATCTGTAATATAATCAAGGCATAGGCACAAACCCATTTCATTCTTTTGCCTCTAGGGGCCATATATTGGGTAAAACTAAGTTATATTTGCTAGGCTTGTAAGAGCTCTTAAGCTGTTAGCCTAGTAATCTCCTATGAACCTATTCATTGAGGGAGCTGTTCTCATTGGCATTTATCAGGCTCTGTCCCTATTCAGACAAGCCAGTTTAAAATAACTAAATAAATAAAACATCAAAATAACACCATGGCTTATTTGCCAGCAGAAGCAAAACATCTGGCTATTTAATTTCTCCAAGTCTTTTGGGTTTCTAATACCATGACAGGAATGGACCCCATTCCTAAGTCAAAGTATGATTAAAGTTCATGGAATTAGTATTCTTTCACTCTTTGATGTAAGCCAAAAGTGCTCTTTTCAACACTCGCAATGTGCCCAGTAATGACTCCTTCTGCAATTCATACGGTGTTACATGAATTGGTAATATATCTAAATACGATTGTAAATTCTTTTTTATAAGACCAGTTGCTCCTACTACTATTGGAATTGTCTGGGTATCTTTCTTCCACATGGCTTTTGTTTCTGCCTGCAGATCAAGGTATTTTATGACTTTGTGTCTCTCTGTGCGCAAGACACTGTAGTCACTAGGTGTGGTAATTTCAATGATCAATGCTACTTTTGTCTTCTTTTCTTGGACTACTATATCTGGTTTTCCAGCATCTATCTTTTGAACTGTTGATATTGGGTGATCCCATGTGATATAAACTTCATAATTTTCTATGATTCTTTGTGGCTCATGTTTCCAGTGTTTTTCAGCCACTTCGATACCATAATGTTTGGACAATCTCCAGTGTAACAGTCTCGCCACATTATTATGCCTTTCAGTATATAGTCCCTCTGCCATTAGTGCGTCGCAACCAACAACAAGGTGCGTGGCTGTTTCCAGTTTGGTTTTACAAAATCTACATATGCCTGTTTCTCCCACATGTTCAATGGATTTTGTAAACCAGCGTATATGCAGCCCACAGTCTTGGGCTGCCAATATTAATCTTCCATTTCTTGATGTGAAATCACCTGTCCTTAACCATTCCTGCATTCGTTCTTGATCAACATGAGTCTCTTTCAGAAGTTTTCTATACTTGCAACTATATTTATGTTTTTTTCCACATTTCTTGTCTTCTCATCTGGTCCTTCACCTTATATTCTTTCTTTTGTTTTTTAGCACATTCAGTTGCTGGCTGTTTTTTATATACTTCTGGTTTGATTTCCATTCCTGCTTGAAGTCGATATGATTCTACTAAATTAAGCAGAGATGCCATCTTAGATTTATTCTCCTCATGTTTCAAAACTTTCACTACATTTGGATTTTGTGAGGTCAGTAGATATGTGTGGAGTCCCACAATTGCAGATCTATACATGTAATCAATTTCAAGAAGGCCCATCCCTCCTTCGGAATGGGGAATATATAATCTTGGTATACACTGATTTTATAAATCATTTGGTGAGCATGAAGAATCCTTCTTGTTTTAATATCCAATCTATTCAACACTTTTTGGGGCCAGTCAATCACTCCAAAACTATAAGTTAGGACAGGAAGAGCAAATTGAATTATGGCTTGGATCTTGTTCCTAGACGTCAGTGCTGTTTTCAGGATTCATTTAAGTCTTCTAAAGTACTCCTTACTGAGCTTTATTCATATTTGTTCATGTTTTATTGCTGATCCTTCATCATTTCCCAAGTATTTATACACTCCCTCTTGCTCAAGTTCTTTTATATCACATTCTTGTCCCAAACTGATGTTTTCCTGGTGCTGCAGTTTTCCTTTTTTAAAGGTTGCTTTTGCACATTTATCACGATCAAATGACATTCCAATATCATCTGAAAATGTTTTGACAACCTGCAGCTGTGCTTTCAGTTCATCTTATGAGCTATACAGTTTTAAATCATTGACAAAGAGAAGATGAGATGCCATTAGACTTTGATGTTTTCTAGAAGCTAAATTGTAGCCATGGCCTAAGCTGTTAAGTAAACAGCTTAATGGATTAATAGCAAGGCAGAATAGCAACAGTGACAGAGAGTCACCCTGGAATATCCTCCTTTGAATTGTTATCCCTAGGATAATAATCTGTCCTTTATCATGGCTTAATTGCAAAGTGGTCTGCCACTGTTTCATTGTTACTGAAATGAAGTCAATTAATGTAGGGTGTATCTTATACATTTTTAAGCACTCTTTTATCCATGAATGTGGGATACTATCAAATGCTTTTTTTGTAGTCAAGCCATTTCATACTTAGATTCTTCCCCTTCTTATAGTTCTCCACTATAACTTTGTTTAACAACAAATAATCCTTTGTTCCATATGACTTTCTTTTATTGCCCTTTTGTTCTACTCCCATAATTGAGTTTTCTTCTAAATGACTATAAACTCTGTCAGCGTCAATTCCCATATATAGTTTATATGTCGGTGGAAGACAAGTTTTTGATCTATAATTTTTAGGGTACTTTGCATGTTTACTCTTAAGTAAGAGCATTGTTTTTCCTGTTGTTAACCAGTGCGGTGTGTGTTCAGGGTGCGCATATAAATAGTTTTTACTCATGGCTAAATCCACGTGAAAGAGGTTAAAGTTAGGTACTGCATCTGGGCCTGGAGTTTTCCAGTTAGAAGCTTTTCTCAACTTTGTTTCAATCTCTCTGGCTGTTATTTCATCCCATTTCATATTTTGTACCTTTAAACTTCTTATTCTTTCTTTTACTTCTTCTATCCATTTAGCATCTTTGCTATGTTCTACAGGATCTTCATAGATACTTCTCCAAAATGTAGCTACTTCCTCATTTTTGGGCGGTCTTTCAATTCCTTTTACCTCTGGCCTGTGTGTGTAGCTGGATGCTCTATAATGTAGCTGATCCTATCCTGCATTCACCCCCCACAGTTATTTTTATTTTTCCTACTCTTAATTTTCCTTTTATTGTTCTCCAGCATCTTTAAACATATTCATAGTTCTGAGAAGAAAATCAGCACCTTAGTTTAGTCCTTCTCTTTCAGCATAAATTCCTCAGTTTTGCAGTTTTTTTGAGTGGGCTTGCATTTGTAATGTGAATTATGGCCTCTCCTTGCTGAGGCATGTGAAAGCAAAGAATTGCAAGTAGCTAAAAGGATGTTCTTACATTCACTGCTGCAGTATTCTTAACAGATGGGATTCCCTGCTGTAGAAGCCCAATGTACGGCCGGTCTGCCAAAGATTACTGTTAGTTTAAGATATGCTGAAAGTCATCCAAATGCTCCTTGCATAGCATAGTTTGTTTAACTGCATCAATTTTCCACCAGTTGAATGCATTTCTGTTCTCCAGTGATTATATATGCCTGTTTGCTGACTTTTACCAGTTGCAGATAGGTGTCCCATTGGGATTTTTGTTTTTTCTTGCTTTTTTGTTCTCCTTAAGGTTAATGTCATCCAGGAAGGGTGTGGAAGAAAGATTCCCAATAACGACCACCACAATAAGTGTCTGTTTTGCCTAGAAGCTTCTCATGACCATACGTCTTGTTCAATTTGTCAGGTGTTTGTCCCAAAAACCCTTCGCAGTAGATTTTCTTCCCGTTACTTGTATCTTGAGAACCAGCATATTAAGCTTCTCGCTGAGGATACATTGGAAGGAATCTCCCACCCAGAGGGTCAGCCATCAGCAGAAGAAGATAAAAAAGGTATGACCGGAATCTTCCACTGTCTAGCTTCTTCCAGGTGTTTCTCTTGAGGTCATTACAAACCCAGAGGCTCACCCAACTGTGTTATTGGATTTCTCTACTGCGACCATGTTGGACGCCAGTGAGGATCCAGCTGGCAGCACATCTGAAGAGGCTTTGCAGGCATCCATCTCAGATGTTCAGGGGAAACAACAGTTGATTTTTTCCAAGGGGCCTAGAAGAGTTCCTCAGATTTTAGTCAGGGAAGAAGTTCCTAATATGGTTCTCGACTGCCGTCCTGGGTCTAAGGCTTCTCAGTTTTTGGAGGGGACATTCCCTTATAAAAGAAACAAAACATTAAACATGTTTCTTCTGCTCCTAGGGATCCACAAAGGCTATTTACTGCTTTAATGTCCTTAAAGCCTCTTCATGTGGTTTTGGTTCCTGCTCCTCTTTGGTCCTCTACTCCCCTTAAACAGCCTAGAGAACAGGATTCTTTTGAGGATGAGTCTGATTCTGATGATGAATCCCTTACTTATTCTGCTCAAATTCCTTCTCATTTGGACTATGGGTCAGAGGAGGAGGAGGAAGCTATTAGTTCTGATATTCCTTTTTGAGGAAATTTCTTTTGGGGACACACTCTGTAGGATGATGGATTTTTTTAAGTGGGATTATTTCAGGTCTCTTATATCCATAACAGGTACTATGATTTGCTGCAGTTGGAATCTCCTAAACCTGCGCCTATTCCTCCTGCTTTGGCTGCTTTGCTGGATGCTTTTTCTAATGCCTCTCATGCATCTGATTCTCTGCCCCCTGCTCCCAATAAGCCTGATAGGTTTTATAGGGTGCCTGAAGATTGTTTTTTAATATATAAATGTCCTGCTGCTGACCCATCTGTAGTGTCTGTAGCCTCTAATAAGCCATCTCATTTGCTTCCTTCACAAAAGTTATTGCCTTCTGACAAGGACACGAAAACTATGGAAAGACTGGGTAAAAAGGTTTACACGTCTGCTACCCTAGCTTTTATAGTTATTAATTATCAGACCCATATGTCTAAGTATGTTTCGCCTCTTCTTTCTCAGGCCTGTCAACTTATTTCTGATTTTCCAGACTCTGAGGGCAAAACTTCTGTTCTTTCTTTGCTAGTGACTTCCTCTCAAGTTGTTTGTGTAGTTATGATGTGGCAGATGCTTCTTCTAGGGCTGCTGTTTTTGGCTTAGTGATGAGGAGATATTCTTGGCTTAGGCTTCCACCTCTACCTGATAATATTAAAGCTAAGTTGATGGATGCTCCTCTGGACTCTAATTTATGCTTGGGGAAGCAGCTGCTGGTTTAAGTCCCTTCAGGATAAGGGTAAGGCCTTACAGGAGCTTAAACATGTATTTGTTTCTCCTGTGCCTAAATTTCAGAAAAATTACACTGCTAAGCCTGCTTTTGTTCATAGCCAATCCACCCTTCTACTAAAGGTAAGAAGAGTGGCAAACGGGATCCTCCTGCTAAGGCGACACAGTTTTCAGGGATTCCGAAGCCTTCCTTTCTGGAAAAACAAGGTGCTATATGATATCCAGCTCTTCTCAGCCACATTCCTCTTTCTCTTCACCTTTCTCTTTCTCTTTCTCTTCCCATTTGGCTTCAGATCATTCAGGATTCTTGGGCTCAGTCGATCATTCATCAGGGGTACTTCATGGTGTGGAAATCCCATCCTCCTTTTATGGATATTCCTCAGCCTCCTCAGGAAAAACTTCCCTTTTTCGCAGATGTGCTTCAAAATATGTTGACTCATGGTACTATTCAAGAGCTGCCTGTGTCACAAAGGGGGAAAGGATTCTACTCCTCATTGTTTCTAGTACCCAGGAAAGAGGGTAGTTGGAGACCTATTCTAGACCTCTCTCATCTAAACACTTTTCTAAAAGTGCCTTCCTTTTGGATGTTGTCCATTCAGATTTTGTTTCTTCTTTTGCTCCTTCAGCCATATATGGTATCACTGGATCTCAAGGATGCTTATCTCCATATACCGAGCGTCATCTTTTCAGGAAGTTTTTGCATTTCACTGTTGCTTCCTGGCATTTTCAGTACTCTGCTTTGCCGTTTGGCCTTTCTACTGCCCCAAAGGTGTTTACCAAATGCCTTTCTCCTGTGATTGTTTTTGCAGGCTTCAAGTAATCCAAAATTTTCCTTACTTAAATGACCTGCTGATTCAGGTGTCCTCTTCAGAGACCCTTTTACAAAAACCTTCATTTTGTCGTTTCTGTTCTTCAGAGCCTGGTATTTACAATAAATTTCGAAAAGTCTTCCTTGAATCCTTCTTAGGATCATATTTTTTGGGGTTGCAGGATTCAGATGGTGCCAATGCTTGCATCCCTGCCTTCTCCAAAGGCCTTAACTCTCATTTCTTTCTTTCAAACTCTTCTTTCTCTGGCTTCCATTACTGCTAGGGAGTTTCTGAGAGCTCTGGGTTTCATGGCATCCACAATTCTGATGCTTCCTTTGGCCAAACTTCACATGAGAAAGTTTCACTGGTTTCTGAAGTCAGTGTGACTTCAACATGCACATCCTCTAGATTTTGTAGTTTGTGTGTTTGTACATGTTTGAGCTTGTTTTAGATGAGCAGATCCTGACTGGGCATCCTGCAGACTGCTACAGGACTAGAAACGAGAGAGAGAGACTTTTTTTGCTAACTGCACGTACTTTTGGCTTAAACTGCCCAGTTTTTGCAGTTTTTGATCATTTTTGTTAACTGCACTTCTCAAGAAACTTTAAAAGTAGACTAGCTACTTATTCTACTGTTATTTCCACCTTTAAATCATTTTTCAGTTTTTGCACTTGCCTTGCTTGATTTTAAAAGTTAAATTGCTAATTTTTGCAAAGTTTTAAATTGCATTTACTGTTTAGGGCCACACATTCAAGTGTGATAGCCTTTTCTGTGCTTATTTACTGTATTTTTGCATTTCTTAGCCTGTTTTAACCAAGAAAACAAACAAAAAAAAAAATACTATCTTGTTTGCTTGTTTCTTGCCTTTTCTAACTAGTGTAGTCCAGATCCCAGGCCTTGCTGGTTTCAAGACTTCAGTTTCTGCATTCAGAGCTATTCCAGACCTTGCTGTGGTAGAGGGAGGTCCTACTGCTTAATGGTGAGAGTAGCAAGCATTGTACAGCCTATCTAACACTAGAGGAATAGTTTCCAGCTCTGAAAGTGTAATTTTCTTGGCAGTCTGGGGCTGATTTCTATCCCTTTCAACCTTCTGGCTTAAAAAAGCATGTTTGTGTGCATTTGAGCTTGTTTTAGATCAGCAGATCCTGTTTGGGTGTCCTGCAGACTACTACAGCACCAGAAACGAGAAAGAGAGAGAGACTTTTTGTGCTAATTGAAAGTTCTTTTTGTTTAAACTGCCCAGTTTTTGCTGTTGTTGATCGTTTTTGTTAACTGCACATCTCAAGAAAGCTTTAAAAGTAGACTAGCTACTTATTCTACTGTTATTTCTGCCTTTAAATCGTTTTTCAGTTTGTGCACTTGCCTTGCTTAATTTTAAAAGTTAAATTGCTAATTTATGCAGTTTTAAATTGTATTTACTGTTTAAGGCCACACACTCAAGTGCAATAGCCTTTTCTGTACTTATTTACTATATTTTTTGCATTTCTTAGCCTGTTTTAACCAAAAAAACAAACAGAAAAAAATACTATCTGGTTTGCTCGATTCCCACCTTTTCTAACTAGTATAGTCCAGATCCCAGGCCTTGCTGGTTTCAAGACTTCAGTTTCTGCATTCAGAGCTATTCCAGACCTTGCTGTGGTAGAGGGAGGTCCTACTGCTTACTAGTGAAAGTAGTAAGCATTGTGCAGCCTATCTAATGCTAGAGGAGTGGTTTCCAGCTGTAAAAGTGTTATTTTATTGGCCATTTGTTGCTGATGTCTATCCCCTTCAACTTTCTGGATTAAAACCACATGTTTGTGTGCATTTGAACTTGTTTTAGATCAGCAGATCCTGCTTGGGTGTCCTGCAGACTACTACAGCACCAGAAATGAGAGAGAGAGAGAGAGACCTTTTGTGCTAATTGCAAGTACTTTTGGCTTAAACTGCCCAGTTTTTGCTGTTTTGATCATTTTTGTTAACTGCACTTCTCAAGAAAGCTTTAAAAGTAGACTAGCTACTTATTCTACTGTTATTTCTGCCTTTAAATTGTTTTTCAGTTTGTGCACTTGTCTTGCTTAATTTTAAAAGTTAAATTGCTAATTTTTGAAAAGTTTTAAATTACATTTACTGTTTAGGGCTACACACTTATGTGTGATAGCCTTTTCTGTGCTTATTTACTGTATTTTTGCATTTCTTAGCCTGTTTTAACCAAAAAAACAAACAGAAAAAAATACTATCTGGTTTGCTCGATTCCCACCTTTTCTAACTAGTATAGTCCAGATCCCAGGCCTTGCTGGTTTCAAGACTTCAGTTTCTGCATTCAGAGCTATTCCAGACCTTGCTGTGGTAGAGGGAGGTCCTACTGCTTACTAGTGAAAGTAGTAAGCATTGTGCAGCCTATCTAATGCTAGAGGAGTGGTTTCCAGCTCTAAAAGTGTTATTTTATTGGCCATTTGTTGCTGATTTCTATCCCCTTCAACTTTCTGGATTAAAACCACATGTTTGTGTGCATTTGAACTTGTTTTAGATCAGCAGATCCTGCTTGGGTGTCCTGCAGACTACTACAGCACCAGAAATGAGAGAGAGAGAGAGACCTTTTGTGCTAATTGCAAGTACTTTTGGCTTAAACTGCCCAGTTTTTGCTGTTTTGATCATTTTTGTTAACTGCACTTCTCAAGAAAGCTTTAAAAGTAGACTAGCTACTTATTCTGCTGTTATTTCTGCCTTTAAATTGTTTTTCAGTTTGTGCACTTGTCTTGCTTAATTTTAAAAGTTAAATTGCTAATTTTTGAAAAGTTTTAAATTACATTTACTGTTTAGGGCTACACACTTATGTGTGATAGCCTTTTCTGTGCTTATTTACTGTATTTTTGCATTTCTTAGCCTGTTTTAACCAAAAAAAAAAAAAAATCAAAACAAAAATTACTCTCTTGTTTGCTGATTTCCCGCCTTTTCTAACTAGTATAGTCCAGATCCGAGGCCTTGCTGGTTTCAGGACTTCAGTTTCTGTATTCAGAGCTATTCCAGACCTTGCTGTGGTAGAGGGAGGTCCTACTGCTTAATGGTGAGAGTAGCAAGCATTGTACAGCCTAACACTAGAGGAGGGGTTTCCAGCTCTGAAAGTGTAATTTTGTTGGCCATTTGTTGCTGATTTCTATCTCTTTCAACTTTCTGGGTTAAAAATAGGTGTTTGCGTGATTTTGTGCATTGCGTAGCACCGTGGGGCTAAAGCTAAACTATTTCCAGCACCGGAAAGTCTGCTCTTCAAATTCTCCCTTAGAACTAGCTGGTTTCTCAGTAGTAGCACTAAAATCTGAATCCCTGTGACTAGCACTCAATCTATAACCTTCAGGAAAGCACTAGGAAGCCTTAAACTCATAAAAGCACTCAACTGTCCTTGTATATAAGGAGAAAGTAATCGTAGGCACTAAGCAGCCTATAATTGCAAAGTACCTTGCCAAGGCAAGGGAAAACAGCTCTTGCACTCTACAAAAGAAACACCAAACCAGGCATGTCCAAGGGTCTGCTACTGGTGATTTATTCAGTCCACCTGGTGAACCTGGGCATACTGGGGCAATGCAGCAATTGCCTCATGTACACAGACAACCCTCTCCTCCTACCACCCAACACTACAACCTGCAAGAGATGCACTTACATAGCCAAACTAGAAGCAAAGCTATTTCCATCCAAGATTGTGCTAGACAGTCAAAAGGAGAAGGTTAACACCTGCACTATACATCAAGCAACACATAGACCTTCAAATCCCACATCACAAACACCCACACATAGAAACACTAAACCCACATATGTGGAGGCCCTTAACATTAACCTGCCCAAGCAACAAGGACCTCCAAAGCTGATGTGCAAACAAACACCTATCACAGTCAAAGTAACACATAGCTCAAAACACCAGTGTGCCACCCAACAACAGCTCCTAAGGTTCAACAATGTACCCAACACCTTAGTCATTGGTGACTCCATAGTCAGGCACACTGATGTCCCTCTCACCAGACTGGACAAGGAGAAAATTACCGTCAGCTGCCTGTTGGGAGCCAGGATCCACCACATAATGCATGCACTCAAGTCACTCCACAACAAGTACAAATATGTCTCTGTCATTGTCCATGTTGGCATGAATGACTTGAGACATACCTCCCTGGACTACATGAAAAGAGACATGGAAGAGCTCTCGGATTATGTGGCCCAGGCAGTTATGACCCTAGCCCTGAGTAGCATCCTGCCTTTGCCTAGAATGATACCACAGTATAAAGACAAAGTGATTGACTTCAACAATTGGCTACATTTCTGGTGTCATTCAAAGGGGATCTAGTATCTGTCTGCCTGGGATGACATAATCGACAAACCACGATGCTTTGTCAGAAATGGTCTGCACCTGTCACCCCTGGGATTTAGGTTAGCCACCCCCATAGTACCTTTTTTAGGCAAGGCTCAAATGACAAAACTACCACCATAACAGATAAAAACATGCAAAATCTGAAGGTTATGCTATTCAGTGCTAGAAGTCTAAATATCAAAATGCACTCTCTCGAGGCACTCCTAAAAATGGACAACATCGATATTTGTGCAGTAACCGAGACCTGGTTCAAGGCTCCAAAGAGTACCCCTGCAATACCAGGTTACAACTCTTACCACACTTTTCAGCCACCAAACCAAGACCGAAACACTAAAGGTGGTGGAGTGTCCATATTCACCAAGGATATTGACACCTCCAGGCTAGTTGCCCAACGCAATGCATCGGAAATATTACAGGTGCAACTAACATTAGGTAAGACTGCAATCCAAATTGTAGCTTGCTACAGATACCCCACCATGCCTCTAGATTCTCACTAAACCTTTTTAAACATACTGGAAAATATTAAGATACAACCAAATACCCTAATACTGGGCGATTTCAACTACCCTGCCATTAACTGGAAAAACTACTTGGGTACCAATGCCTTTGCCCAACGGTTCTTGGAATTCATAAATTCCAACACCCTGGATCAACTAATCCATAGTCCAACCAGGGGCTCAAATATCCTTGACCTGGTCATTACCAACATGGGAGATCACTGCTCCACACCAGCGGTCACCTCCTCGCTGGTCAGGTCTGACAATAAGCTAATCACCCTTGACATCCACATCCCACCCCCACGCCCCAGTAGGGAAACCTCCATAAAAAAAACTTCTCCAAGGCCAACTTCATGCTACTCAAGTCAGAAGTGACAAACTTCACGATACCCATGCAGATGGGAACTGAAAATTTGACTGCCAAATCCTACACTAAGGCACTGTACGAGCATATTCACTCGTGCATAAATCATTCCATTCCAAATAGAATCAAGATGCTCTCCTCCAAAAAAAGGAAGCCAATCTGGTGGTCCCCTGCCATAAACAACTTATACAACAGAAGGAAGAAACTGTTACAGAAAAAAAGAAAATCCCAGGATACAAAAAACTCCATTACCAGCCTCAGTAAGAAGCTGAGGTCCCTCATAAAATCCTCCAAAGCTAGTTATGAAAATAAAATTGTCAAACATTCTAAGGACATCCACAAGGCATTCTATAATTACGTCAAGATTCTAAATGGCAATACTCAGATATGCTCTGAGCTACAACAGAATGGCGCTAAATATACTGATCCCAAGGATATTGCTAATATCCTAGCAGATTGATTCAATGCCAATTTCACCCTCTCTCAGCCCCTAAAGATCCCATCTCAATACCAAACGATTGCCAAATGCCGGTAATCATGGCCACACAGGTAGAAAACACACTCTCCAAAGCTAAGAATACAGCATCCATGGGACTAGATGACATCCCGGGTTGTGTACTGCATGAACTACAAAATGAACTGGCACCTCACCTAAGTGTCATGTTTAATCATAGCCTCACCTCAGGATTCATGCCCAATGAGTGATGCACAGCTACAGTTATCCCACTCCACAAAGGGGGGGGGGGTCCACCTTGGACCCCGAGAACTACTGTCCCATCAGCCTAATGAGCCTGATCTGCAAAGCCATGGAATGCATTATCATGGAACTTATAAACAAGGACATTGGCAACCTTCAAACACTAGACCCCACCCAGTTTGGTTTTGTGAAGGGACGATCTTGTCTCCTCAACTTGATTGACTTCTTTGAATCAGTCTCCAGAGCTGTGGACAAGGGTAAGACAGGCCACACAACCTATCTGGACCTTGCCAATGTCTTCGACAACATCCCCCACTCTGGAATCATAGATAAACTTACTAAGCTGGGCATTAATCCCTACATCTCTCGATGGGCTGCCAACTGGCTTATTGACAGAACCCACACTTTAAAAGTAGCCAACTCCAAATCCAGCTCCAGACAAGTGGCAAGTGGAGTACCTCAGGGTTCAGTCCTGGGACCGCTCTTGTTTGGCATCTACTTCTCCAAAGTACAGGCCAACACCAAGGGACTCTGGGTAACAAAGTTTGCAGACGACTGGAAACTAGGAGCCATTATCGAATTCCCAAATGATGTGGGCATCCTACAAAATGGCCTTACAGAGACAGATGCTTGGTGCCAGAGCCATGGGCTCAAGCTCAATGCCAAGAAATGCATAGTTATCCACTTTAGGAAAAACCATGTACCCATGAATTACCACATAAGTGGCAGTACACTAAACACCGAAAGTGTGATAAGAGACCTAGGGACACAGGTGGACAGCAGTCTCACCTTCAATAACCACATCTCCACAACAGTCAGGAAGTCCTTCTTTGTGGCACATCTCATTACTAAGGGCTTTTCATCTAGGAAAAAGGAGGTCATTGTCCCTCTGTACTCATAACTCATTAGACCCATTATAGAGTACATTGCCCCATTTGGTATGTACCCCACAAGATATCTGCAACAGCTGGAAAGGCCGCAGAAATACCTCACTAAAAGAATCATAGGCCTAAAGCAGATGCCCTGTGCTGACTGTCTAAAAAAACTCCAGCTATACTCTGTCACATATCATCTACTCAGAGGAGATCTCTGCTTAACATACAAGGCCTTGTCAAACCCTGAGCTGTTGGACATGCTACACTTAAAGAAATCCCAACCACTCAGAGCCATGTGCTCCAGGAATCTAAACCTGGTCATCACAATGAACAAAACATGCTGGAGGGATAGATTCATGTCCCAAAGACTCCCCATTCTCTGGAATAGACTGCCAATACATGTCAAGCTGAGCGCCTCTTTGGCCCTCTTCAAAAGGAACCTTGATGACTGTATGGGAAATAGGAAATTCACCCTGGGGATCACGTCAGTTGACCTGCTAGACAGGGGACCAGGGAAGTAAAATTCCTGGAAAAATAGCCAGGGAAATGTTATGGCTAGGCTTGTATAGGCCTTAGGGCCAATAGCCTAGCACTAACCTATGAACCTATGAACCTATTATCCACCAGTGGGGTGTTCCTCAAGTGGATCTTTTTGCTTCCCCTCTGAACAGACAATTTTGTTTTGTGCCAGAGTCCCAGGTCCTCTGGTGTGGGAAGGTGTATGCCCTCTCCTTTTCTTTGAAGTGAATGTTTCTTTATGCATTCACTTCCCTTCCTCTCATTCCAAAAGTCCTGTTCAAAATTCAACAGGATGCTCCCAAAATCTTGTGGGTGACTCCCTTTTGGCCGCGACAGCACCAGTTTCCTCTATGTCTGCATCTAGTCAGGGGCAATCCTCACAAGTTACCTCACAGGGTGGATCTAGTCACATAAGACAAGGGATCTCTCATCCATACCCACCTGTCCACACTTCAAATGACACTGTGGATAATAGGATTTTGATTCCTCATAGACACCTTTTCTCTGAAGACGTGCTGCAAGTCCTGCAGGAGGCCAGGAAACCTAATACTAGAAATCCTACTTACCCAAATGGAAGAGGTTTTCTATTTGGTATCTCTCTCATGATCTAGAACCACTTACTGTAGATGATCCATTGGTTCTCTCTTATTTGTGTGAGTTTCTCAGTGCTGCTTTGGCCTATTGTTCTATTAAGGTCCATGTATCAGCTATCTCTGCTTGTCTGCCTTTATCTCCTTCTTTAGCTTCTAGATTTGAGGTAAAACAATTTCTTAAAGGCATCCTTAATATTAGATATCCCAGAAAGCCTGTTCCTCCTCCCTGGGATCTTAATTTTGTTTTGGAAAAGTTGACAGGCTCCTTTTGAGCCTGCTGCTTCAACCTCCTTACAACATTGTTCCTGGAAGACTGTTCTTTTCTTAGCTCTTACTTCTGCCAGATGGGTGTCTGAGTTACAGGCCCTTATGGCTTGTCCTCCTTTTTTGGTCTTTAATGAAGACAGGGTATCCTTGCTCACTAACCCTTCTTTTATGCCTAAGGTAGTTAATGAGCTATCACTTAATCAGTCTATCAATCTGCCTACTTTTTTCTCCTGTCCGCAATCTGACAGTGAATGAGTGCTGCATACTTTGGATGTACATAGGCAACCAGGGTTTATTTGGATAAGACAAAGGCTATTAGAAAATCTGATCACTTATTTGTTTCTCTTCATCCTAGATGTTTGGGACTTGCTGTATCCAAGCAAACTATTTCTTCTTGGATTTCTAAGCTATTTACTTTTGTTTCACTTTTCATGGCAAGAGCCTTCCTTCTTCAGTTAAGGCTCATTCTTCTAGAGCTGTGGCTTTTGATGGTGCTGTTTTTCAAGGGCTTGGATACTGATTCTATTCTTGAAGCAGCTACCTGGACTTCTGTGCCTACCTTTACCAAGCACTACAAGTTGGATGGTATCTCTAGAGTGAGGGTGGTTTTTCTAGTGCTGTTCTTCATGGCTTTTTGGGGTCTATCCTGCTCCTTCCCCCTCCCAAGTTTTCTCTTGAGCTTGGGCATCCTCCCATATGTTAAGAAAACTGCATCAAGATTGTAAGGACATAGTATAGTTGTGTAAAATCTTACCTTAACGGTAGATGTCCTTGGCTTCACTGCTGCAGTATTCCCTCCCTCCCTCCACCCCATTAGCTCGTTGCCTTCCTGGATGTACAGATTACCACTTGGGTTCCTTAGACTGGTGTTCCTACTGGGGCAATCAGTTCTGATTATGGTAGGCCTGAACATCACCTTTATCCCCTATGTTAAACAAGTAGCATTTGGGTGATGTTCAGCATACCTTAAAGCAACAGTAGGCTTTGGTAGACTGGCCGGGCGTCGAGCTTCCACAGCAGGGAATCCCATATGTTAAGAATACTGCAGCAGTGAAGGCAGGGGCATCTACCATTATGGTAAGATTTTACACAACTGTACTTTGTTCCTTGATAGCAAGGCTATTTAAAATATTCACCCCTTTGGGGTTAGTGGGATATGTTGGACAGCTTGGAAACCCCTTGGTGCACTGTCTTCTCTTAGAGGAACAGACTAAGTTGGAGGTTTCTACTGCTGTCTAAAGCCCACATAACCCAAATACTAGTGGTCTGTATCATTAATTGTCTCAATGGGCAAATTTATTTGATTAGTGCAGTTTAGGAAGGGGGGTTTATATGGTTTGGTTGTACTGGGACATCTTACCTAATGTTAGTGCTATAAAATAATTATTGTTCTCTTTGTATATTTTTGTTCCTTCTTGCAGTTAGCAGTGGTGGATCCAGGAATTTGCAGAAGGGGGGGTGCAGTCTCGATAGTTGACTACCGGGGTGGAAGCAAGAAAGTGGGACACAAAGCTCTGATATCACGTCTGGAAAGACATCACTTTACATTCAGTTACACATGATTTTACTGTGGGTATGGTAGGAGGAAAAAGTAATTCCTACACAGCACATCTATTTTCAGTGCATGCCTGGAAAAAATTGTTGACCATACCAACTCACATTCTCCTTCCATGGCATAGTGGGCATATGGACTCAAACTTGTAAAGAAATTCTGAATCCCACTGAAGTTGCAAATAACCACAGTGAAGTCTACTTTGTTGTTAAACATAAAATATACACCAGACATTAGGATAAATTAGTAAAAGCTTCATTTATTGATGTACCAAATAAACTAAACTCATAAAACTTTCCTTAGCTGACCATTATGTTTTTGTATTGTTTACTGTTCTTTCTCTGGGTTTAAGCAGAACTAATTTTCTTTAACAAAAGTCCTACTGTACCTTTTCTTCTTTCAACAAATTCTGGAGTGAGTAAAGGAGGGGGAGGCAATGCTGGTCTCCAGGAGTTCAAAAATGCTGGTTGTCTTCTTTCTCAAGTCAAAGTTCAATGAAACGAATTGTTTTAGGTCAATGGTTTTCCAAGTTCATGGCCATCTGAATTTGCGTAATTTCTTCTTCCAACTCGTGGTCTTTGACAGTGAACTTCTGTCCTGTTGAACTTTCACTGAGCTTGGATTGCAGTCACTTCCCTGTTCAATTTGGAGAATGCA
>NC_056725.1:1336571631-1336599131 GCF_019279795.1 Protopterus annectens
ATGTTGGCTTTTGCTCCTTATGCCCGCAGTAGTGCAACCTCAGAGTTGGTATATTTAGTTGGGGGGGCAAAGCCCCCCACACTGATGGGTTTAATTTTATATTTTTTTGGACAAGTGGTTACTTACCTGGAGTTCACAGTTGATGCTCCAAGATTCTGATGCTGGTGGCCCTCCCATCTCGGGATTGTGAAAGTCGGTGTTGTGGTATTTCGTTCTTCTGAAATAAACCCAACTGAAAACATGTTAATATGGTTTGTAACGTATATTTGTCAATGTCTTAAATGATAACTTAATAAAGGTGTTAATCCAATCTAAAGTTGAGTTTATGTCATACTTTATCGATTCTAAAAGTGGTAGTGATTAGCTCCGCAAAGCCATAAAAGTTAATCAATTCTGAGGAAGTGTTATTGTTGATCAGCTGCCAGTCATTGAGGATGCCTAGTATAAGAGTTTCTTACTGAATATCCAGTAAATTATATCTCCTGGTGTTGAAATATAGTTACTAGGTGGAATATCTCCTGGTGTTGAAATATTGTTACTAGGTGGAATATAAATACCGACTGACTGTGATCTCTGTGTGTTCTTAAGGGAAATTGCACTTGATGCAGTGAACTGCATCTGGAAATACTGTGTGTGTACCTCTCATCCTCTCAGTGTACATCCCCCACTGGTGCCAGTGGTGAGGATGGAGGCTCCTTGATTACTTGTTCAGTGGTGGGGCATCACAGATAGAACCCCTTAATTACAGAGAGAATGCACCACCTAGCTCTTGGTTCCATCTGTGCTGGGATAGCTATTCCCCAGAGCCTTTTTATTTGCAGATGATTCATACCACTGGCTAGGGAATTAAATTGGATCACTGCAAACATAAAGCAGCAGCTGGAAACTTTTGCTAGAGTATTTATTCTGGAGGCAAACTAGCATAAATCTACTTTCTTGCAATGAGGCATCCTTCTTCCTAACCAGCTGTTGCTACCTGTACAAAAGACACACAGGAAAAAAAAAACACGGAGTCCCATTTAGAGCCAAATCATCAGGTAAAAATAGTAAAGAACTATGACATTTGCCATGCAAGCTGAAAGAGTCATTATCAGCACAGGCAGCACTGGTCTTTTTCTTCTCAGTTAGGGTGGTCATACTTAGAATGTTATGCTTGTCACCTAGGCAGAAATAGACACAACATCTCATGGCAGCATACATTTCAAAGGTAGAAGCGAGACTGCCAGTTTGTTTAATACATTTACATTCTTAATACATTCTTATGAAAGAAATAAGCGTCAAAGAGTAAATAGAGTAAATGTATGCATGGCCAAAAATCTAGGGGGTATATGGGTACTGCATTTAGCCACTTACCATTTGGCACATATGATAAAAGAGCTGGAGTCAGGCCTGGGCAGATGTAGGAGTGCAGTGCTCTGGGCCCCTGTGGAGCAGCAGGATGAGGCTAAGTCTCATGAGACTACATTAAGGATTGAAGGGAAGTTAAGACCCACAGAGTTTTATACAATAAATCTGCTTCTGTGACTGAATGTTAGACTAATATAAAATGAATGGCAAAGCTTCCAAGATAAAAATTAATGGCACTTTATGGAGTAAGGGGTAATAGTCCTCATTTAACAAGGGGTGTGGAAAGACTGGTCCAGGAGGGCCACCATTCATTAATGGGTCTGCTGATGGATGGACATTTAGCAGTAGTCCCTTTTTTCCTTGTCTTTGGCAGAATTTTGTCAAGCCACATGGGGATCTATTGATGTTTTTCCAGGAATTAAAGCATATAAGACTGATGGACCTTCAGGTGCCAATGTATATGATGTAACAGGAATAGATGGAAGGAGATAAAGACTGCAACAAGAGAAGGAGATGAAAGTCTATCTAGTTGCATTTGGTGATTACCCTGTAAAGGTATTATATGAACAGTTCCTGACCCTGACATTTCAGGGTCTGTGAAAAGGGAAGATTACCAGTTACCCTGATATACTGAAATATTACCCCAGCAGAGGAGAATAGCACCTTATAGTGGTTGGGCACATGGAGAGTGACATGGAGTCAGACAGTGCCGGCTAGAGATGCAGATACAAAGAGATGGACTACCTGCAGATGATATTACTGTGCCTTCCAGCAATGCAAACCCAGATATATTTCTTCAGAGCTATGGCTAACTTTCTGGGCCAACACTTAGCTCCAGTAATGAGGTACATCATTTGAAGATCTGACTTAGAACCCAGAGAGCTCTCTTAAGCCAACAGAGAGTGGTTAGTTTTGACAATAACAGCAGTGAAGGCACCCATGACAGGAAACTGAAAAAGGCTGTTGCCAACAAAGTAGTCCAATGTACCTGAGAATATTCACATATCTAAGCCCAAAGCATTATCTTCATTTAGTGACTTAAGTCTTTGTAAAACTCTGTGATTATTGAATATTTTATCTGTTATTTTAACCTTCATCAGCTTCCTCCACATTTACGATTTTCTTCACTACTCTAGTTCTGTGTTAACAGCCTTGATTGCTCATTTAATGCTGTTGCTGTTGTTTCCTTCTACTATTTTCTCCACAGCTGTCAATTTCCAGCCTCAAAAATATGGAACAGTGCCGCACAATATAGAATAAAGACATAGAATGTGTAGCATTTGTTAACAATGTTAAAGAGAAAACTTGTATCATGGTTCAAACATCTTGCTTTTAATATACACTGTGTTGCAGTAATGGAAAAACACGATTCAATATTACTTATCACAGATTTGTCTTATTATAAAAGTAAATGTGTGACAAACTCTGTCATTGTTAAGCAGGGCATGCTTACAAACTAGAACGAGGAAGTGTTCCTTACGCTGATGACAGCTGCAATCACTCTGATCACTAGTTGGATGACATTCTGTACACAAAGAAGCACTATTAACTAATTTAAACCATTGTGAATGACTATAGGGACCCACTGAGGCTTTCAGTAAGTGTTCTAAGGTTTTGATGTCCTTAACTTGCACTGGGGCTTCAGGTAGGACTTGCTGTAACTTCAGTTCATAGGTTCATAGGATAGATAAGTACTAGGCTAGCTGCCCATGTGGGCCATTTTAAGCCTAGCCAATTTCCCCTCAAATATGAGACACAAACCTTATACCTTGTGTCTATGAGGTAAACACTCTAACCATTATGCCTGACATCAATGTCAGTATACACTGACAAAACTGAGTGCTCCGAATAACAAATGGCTGTTCAGTTTTGAGCAATAACAGCAGTTTTAAGTTGTACTGGAAAGCAAAGTGTCAGCATCAAATAAAAGTCATGCTATTAAAAGGATGGTTATGTTTTTAATTCAGCAGTGCCTCCTTCTGATGAGACTGTAGGTATTCAATGGTTCCACTGAGTGCTGTCTTCTAGACTGAGTGTTGTATTGGTCAGCAAGTGTTTCATTCAGCATTCAGTTCCCTCAATGATCATCATGCCCCACATTATTTATGGAAATGTAGAAAATGTGAAGGCTCTAGCACAGCACTGACTTACATATGATAGGAGCGGGTCCATCCAGTACAACTCATAGCACTAAGGCAATAGTTGTTATAATCGATTGGCGCTCCAAACTTTCTCAAGCTGCTTAGAAATGTCCTCATTCCATAATGCATTGTGCAACTCCCCCTCTGCAGATCTTTATTACCATTTAAAGTGCATGATTGTTTCTGTAGTGGCTCCAAGTTGGTTATTGAGCATTTTTATCTCAATTGATTTTTGTAAACTTTTTCTCTCATATTGTTGTATTCAATAATTATTAATTTTTCAAATACTGCTTGTTAAAATAAATAAATAAATAAATAAAATGTGACTGTCAGAAAGTTGTTTTGTGCAGTTTTTGGTTTGAAGCTTATCTGGAACCTATACTTTCTTTAATCCAAGTAGTTCAAACCATACTTAAGCTACCCAGTTACATTCTACTAGAGAACCAAAAAAAAAAAAAACATAAGAGGAAGCAAGACCTTATTACCACTATGAAGTCTAGTTTATTATTCTCGATACATTACCAACATACTATAGGGCACTCTGTGTTTAAAAGCCAGTGTGTTGGAACATGTGTGTATATTTAGGGAGTTATTTGTATAATTCCCATATGCTTTTATCAAGAAATATTTGTAATTATTTTTCAGAAATGATACTGTGAGTTTTGCCAGTGTCTTTCTGGCCTGGTCCTTCTTTCTTTTTCTATATTTGTACACGTATTATCATGTCTGAGCTTTTCTTCCTGGAAAAATTTTGAAAAGGAGCAGTTTTGCTTAGTTGGATGATCTCTGTAAACAAATGGAAATAAATAAATGAACAAAAAACTAATTGTATTGTTTTGGTTCTCACTGTGTCTTTTATTTATTTGCCATTTGTTAACCGGGTTAGTCTGCCTGGGCAGGTGCCCTTTTTCAGCAGAGACCCGAGGAGAAAAGCTCCAGATACAAAGATTACAATTAGTTACAAATGAGAAGTACAGATGTAAGCAAAATATACAGGGAGAATATTATTCAACTTATACAAAAAGACACATAAATAATCTTAGAATACATGAATTGTAATAGTGGTATGCTAACATATAGGAGAAGAGGAAAGGCAGGACTAGTATGTAGGAGAGTCTGAGATATAACATGGAGTCTAGTCTGAGAGTAGTGGGGAGGGGACAGGATAGGTAGAAGAAAGACATAGATAAGAGTTGTCTGATGCAGTAAGTAGGGCTAAGAATGGGGTGTATTGTTATAGAGATAACATACAAACAGGAGAGTCTAAGAATGTAGAGAATTGGGACAGTGGCTTGGAGGGAGACGAAAGGTGGGGGAAGAATTTCTTCAAGTAGTGTCTTTACAGGGGTAGGTCCAGGAGTTTAGTAGGTGTTTCTTTAGGTGGTGTGTGTGTGTGTGTGTGTGTGTGTGTGTGTGTGTGTGTGTGTGTGTGTGTGTGTGTGTGTGTGTGTGTGTGTGTGTGTGTGTGTGTGTGTGTGTGTGTGTGTGTGTGTGTGTGTGTGTGTGTGTGTGTGTATATATATATATATATACACACACACACACACACACACACACATACACACACAGTTATAGAGAGATATATAGATCTCTCTCTCTCTCTCTCTATATATATATATATATATATATATATATATATATATATATATATATATATGTAGCTATATATATATATATATATATATATATATATATATATATATATATATATATATATATATATATACATATATATATATATATATATATATATATATATATATATATTTACACATGGATCTACTTCAGATTGTCAAATGGCTGGAACATCGAACCACATATGGCTGAGACCATATGCATGAAACTTCGGAACATAGAAACCTAAATAAAAAAAAATGCCCCCAAACCCCGCTACTTAAATATGCCAATTCCAAGATCACAATTACATTGAAGTGAATGGGATTTTTTCCCTACGGCAATCTGCATTCAAATGTTTTGATGTTCTAAAAAAACAATGTTTTCATCTCTGTGATCCGCGGCTCAATGTTCTGGTTGTTTGACAATCTGAAGGGGACTATATATAGACGAAACCAGTAATGTTGACAAGTCCATTTTTGACATAGTCAACATTACCCAGCATATCTTAACAGCCAGACATGTCCAACTAATGTTTTGCAGGGGTGCAAGCCCCCATGCACCCCCCACCCCCTGCTAATTATATATACAAGCTCTGAGATTCCACTATAGTGAGGAAATGGGTACATTTTCCAATCCCCAGTGTAGTGCTATCTTCATGCAGAGCATCGACTTCACAACAGCGAATGTACACTAGCATTTGTAGTTGTGGAGTCAATCATTTTTGATTTGTTTTATGCACATTTGTAAACTGCACTCAGACATGTGCATCTTGACACCCTGCACTTCGTCAAAGTGATTATAAATGTATATGTGCGTGTGTGCATGTGTGTGTGTGTGTGTGTGTGTGTGTGTGTGTGTGTGTGTGTGTGTGTGTGTGCGTATATAGATGGATTCACTACTGAATCCCAAAATTACACAATCCTGAAACCCAAAATACCGAGACTACAAGCCCGAAACCCCACATTACCAAAATGTTAAAAGCGCGAAATTCAAAATCGTGAAAGTACTACATACATACATCACACACACAAACATACACACAGCCTCCCCCCATAACCAAAAAAAACAACCTACACTAAAGATAAACAGGGGGGCTTTGCCCCCCCCTGCACCCCCCATGTGGGGGGTTGTGCCCCCCACAGACCCCTACTTTAATATTCTAACTCCGAGATTGCACAAACATACACACAAGGCAAACTCACACCCACACATTACAGCCCCTCACAGACACACACACACACACACACCATAGTCACAACACACACTTACACATACTAAAGCCCCTCACAAACACACTTACACACACATACTTACCTGAACTGCAACACCAGAAGCACTAACTCAAAATCCCTTAACATCGGGATTTTGAATTTCGCGCTTCTGGTCTTTCAGTAATGTCGGGTTTCGACTACATGGTCTTGAGCTTTTGAAATTCGAGATTTCAAAAGTTCGAGATTTAGTAGTGTTTCCATATATATATATATATATATATATATATATATATAAATATATATATATATATATATATATATATATATATATATATATATATATATATGCAGACACACATATACTTACACAGATATATAAAATATATTTTTTGTTTTTACTTTTGGTGTAAGTGAACTTGGGAATTGTCAACAGCTACAGCTACCTGGGTTTGTGTTCCCGCTTTTGGAACGGATATACTGTATTGTGAATAGCGGCTTGAGTCTCCGCTGCCATCCTTGTCAAGTAAACACTTTACTTAAACCACTAATGCCTTATAGGAAGAGCGAGGCTGAATACTAGCCCTATACTTTACTGCTATTGAAGATTACTCCTGAATTAACCAATTTAGAATAAATATTTTGCTTTAAACTGCTATAGCGAGGCAGAATACTAGCCCTACCCCCTACTTTTACCATAAAATACTGTTGAATATACTATATTGACAAACATTTAGAACTATTTAGTGATGCTGCACTGCTGCTTTCTTGTACGTTAACAACCCCCTAGCTAATATAGCGTCTTGGCGATCTTGTTTCAGGATATTTGCTGTTGAAATGTGCACTCCTGCAGTTTATAAATGTCTCATTCTGATTTGTACTGTTTATTTGTACTAATTGCTTCAATTGAAATACTTTTGGCTTTAAATAAGCCATGTTAATTTGGCGCCCATGTTTTTCTACCTATATTTATGCTAACATTTGCCTGCACCCAAACAACATTCTTCGCTCCTTACCTTAGTCTCTGTTAAATGCAAATTGTACTTCTCCACTTCCAGAGTGGTATTGCTGTGATTGTATGACATTATTCTGAGTGTACCAAATCTATTTACTGACTATTCTACTGGAAATGTCTGTTTTTTTTTAATTGTCTTTTGCTATATTATTTATGTAGAACCGTGATATATTTCCTAAGTTATGAATATCAGTGCCTAGTATTTCTACTTAGTGTGCCTAATTTTCTGTTTACTTTACTTCTTGTTTCTCTCCACTTTTATTTACCCAGCTGTCCAACCTGCCTGTATTGTCCTCCAGTGGGAGACTGCCCTGTCGCTGTTGACCAACGTCCTTCACCCACCATATCTTCTACTGTCCATTACCTAAACTGAGGAACTGAACCTTAACCTCCCTGTGCAACAGTCCCTCTAAGAAGAAAAATAAAACAAAAGAAAGTATGTGTTCCTAATACAACTGACTGTTCTAAAGCTACTTCTGTTTAGATACTCCAGGATATTTTAAAGCTAGTTCTGTTTAGATACTCCAGGATATTTCTTATACACTCCCTAGCTAGGTCGACCAGCAGCTAAAGCCTTTCCTTAAATTCTTGCTTGCCCTCTCCTCTTGTGTCCTCTGTTCTTTAAACATAACTCCTTCCCCCCTTGTACTTGTACTTTCCCAGCCCTGCTACTTTTCAGAAGAAGCTACTCCTTACTATATAACTTTTGTCCACTAGGTGGCGGCCTTCTCCCTGTCTTACCCCACTGACTCAAAACTCTTCCCTTAGACTTGCAGTTTTTATAAAATTGTAGAACTGCTGCCCCTACATCTTTTTCTTTCCTTCCACCTGTACTCCAATTTATTTACTTTTCTCTGTCTACTATCCCTACTGCTTAGGCCTTTACCTTCTACCCATCCCCAAACTTACCTTACCAAGTCAGTTCTCCACTGATAGTTTTTCTTTGGGCTCTCTCCTTCAGTGTCTCTACCCGCTCTGTTCGCCCTACGGGCTCACTCCGCTCCCCTACCCTACCCCCAAATCTCATCCACCCCCAGTGCATCTACCTTTATAGTCACCTGAATCTTCTCCCCATTTCCCCTCAGCCTATCTCATTTCTTTGCCCCTCCCCCTCCTAGCTGCAATTCAATTAAGTACCCCTCCCGTCTCTATCCCTTACCTGTCTACACTCTCACATATACTTCTCTACCTTACATCTCCAAACTCTCCTCACTTAGTCTACCTCCTCTTCTAAAATCTATCCTACTCTATTCATCCATGTATCTTCCACATCACCTCACCTCTTTTACATGTATTCTCCTCCTAATAACTCTCTATAATGCAACCTCCTATTCCTCTACCAAACTACACTCCTCTTTCCCCTCCCCTCCACCTTCACTCTCTCCCTTCCCCACCCTTTGACATTCCACTTTTATTTAATATCCCCCTCCCTACTTCAACAAAACCCATTTCATTATTTTAAATTAAAACTCCATACAGTTTATTTAAAACCTCCAGATATCAAATCAAAACTGCATCTCCCTATAACTTTATGTCACAATCCAGAGTTTCTCCTCCTCTCTCCCTTTTCTTGGCTTGCTCTAGCAGGTGACATCCACCCCAACCCTGGGCCAACACCCAGTAACAATCTCTCTACCACTACCTCCTCTATTAGAAACAGCCATAAATACCTTAAGTTCATTACCATTAATACCCAGAGTATAAATAACAAAATAACAAACTTCCATGCTTGGCTAAATCACACTGCACCTGACATAGTAGCAGTCACAGAAACCTGGCTAAAACCACAAACTACTAACTCTGAGATTATCTTCGATTCGATCGCCAAAACAAAAAAGGAGGTGGCGTAGCCTTAATCTACAACTGCCTGCTGAATCTCTGCCCTTACCAGAATCCCATTCCTCAGTTTAATAATGCCAAACTAATCATAGGAATCCTCAAAATGAACAACTTTAAAAGTATCTGTATTATAGCCATCTATATTCCCCCTAGTGACAACACTTCCACCCTAGAGAATATTCTCTTATGGGCTTCAAACAACATAAAACTTGACTTACATTCTAGGTAATGTCAACATCGACTGGAATAAAATTAATAACAATACTCCCACTCTTTCTATCAATCTTTATAATTTTACTCAACTAATAAACAACATTACCAGACGTAACAAAAATAATCCCCCCCCCCCCCCCCCCAGGGTCCATCCTGGACTGGATCTTAGTCAGCCACCCTAATAAGATCTCTGACTCTGGTATACTACCTGACTCAATAAGTGATCATCTTCCAGCCTTTATTCACCGAGCTGCCCAACACCTCCCTCACCAACACCAATATGCCCACACTTGTAACCTCACTAATTTCAACCCTTCTATATTCTCTGAAACCCTTAAACTAACAAATTGGGATACCCTAAAAAACTCTTCCTCTAGATGAAGCCTTAGAAGTCTTCAACACTACCTTCCTTAAAATCCTAAACTCCCAAGCCCCACCTCAAACAAAACGAATAAAATACAACTCTGCCCCTTGGCTAACTAAGGACACTAAAACTCTCATGCTACAAAGGAACAAAACATGGAAACTTTACAATAAAAATAAACACCCAGCTACATTCCTTCAATTTAAGCAACTCCGCAATCTCACCAAAAAACTTATCACAAAAGATAAAAAAAATCGTACTACACCAAACTACAGTCTACCCTCTCACAAAATCCCCCAAAATTCTAGAATTCCATCAACTCCCTCTTATACCTCGGTACTAAATCCAATCCCTGTCCCGACAACAATAAGACCAACACAAAAATAGCAACCCTTTTTAACTCCTTCTTTACCAACTCCACAGCTGAACTTACCAAAACCTTCTCCAAATCCACCCCCTGCCCTACCCCTAAACCTTCTTCCCTTCCTCTCCCCACTCCTGCTCCCCTAAACCCCCTCCCACTTTTTATCTAAAACCCGTGTCAACCACCTGTATCAAAAAAATTCTTTCCAAACTCAAGCCATGCTCCAATGCCCCCGACAATATCCCATCACTCTTTCTCAAGCTCACAGCAGATGGCATCACCATACCCATCAGCATTCTCATCAAATGATCCATCCAGGAATCTTATGTTCCCAAACTATGGTGAGCTGCCTACATTCTGCCCCTTCATAAAGGAGGCAAAAATAATAGCATTTCTAATTTCCGGCCAATAGCCATTCTTTCCCCAATTTCAAAAGTCCTTGAAAAATGTATCCACCTGCAACTCATGCCCAGCCTCCTAAATAACCATCTCCTCACCCCTACTCAACAAGGTTTCCATCCTGGCCACAGTACCATTACTGCTCTCCTCTCTTTCTTAGACATTGTCAACCTTGCTTGTGACTCTGGAGATATTGTCTCCACTGTCCTTCTTGACCTTTCCAAGATATTCGACACTGTATCCCACACACACACTCCTTCTTAACCACCTTTCTAACCTCAATCTCTCCCTCAATTCCCTTTCTTGGTTCAAAAGCTATCTCTCAGATAGCTCCCAAGCTGTGAAATGGCAAACGGGTACCTCTACCTTCCTTCCTACCCCTACCGGAGTTCCTCAGGGTTCTATTCTTGGACCTATGCTCTTTAATGTCGTCATCAATGATTTTCACTCTGCAATTCCTCACTCTCAAATAGTGCAATATGCAGATGACCCCACTTTAGTCTGCTCAGCCTCTAGCCTTCCCGAGCTCCAGGCCAAGACCCAATTGGCCTTCACAACTACATAGAATTGGATGCTTCAAAGCCATCTTTCCCTTAATACCAATAAATCCCATATCATTCTCTTCTCGCCCTCAAAAGCACTCCCACTTGATAAGCCCTCTTTCAAGATCACCAGCCTCTCCCACTCCTCAATAGAAGTTGTTAGTTGTGCCAAATTACTTGGTGTTACCATTGATGAACACCTGAAATTTAATACTAATATTCAACTAAACATAAAAAAAAAAACCATCAGAAGCTCGGTATGCTTTATAGAATCATTAACTTTCTATCATTAGCTACAAGACAAACACTCACCTCTACCTTCCTTCTACCTTCTCTATTGTATGGTGCTCCTCTTCTAACCAACCTCACAGCTTCTATCTCCTCAAAACTAGAAAGTTGCTACAACAAAATCGCCAAATTCGCTACTAACTCTACTCATTCTACACACCATTGCATCTCCCTCCATAGTCTTCAATGGCTAGAACTCCCTAATCATCTTGACTACCTCCAACTTACTACTGCCCAATAACTAATTTTTAAACCCACTGCTTGCCCTGCACTATCTAATATCTTGCCTTTCTACACTCCTCTCAGGCCCCTAAGATCAGGCCACCAAAATCTTCTCTCAGTGCATAAACCTAAACGACCCCCTGGCCACCTTCTACTTTCTTATACTATAGCAAAAAAAATGGAACTTGCTTCCTCCCCTGCTAAAAGTCATTACAAGCCCTGAACAATTCAAATCTCTACTCCATTCTCACCTCTCCCAAAACTGGAAATGTAATTGTATACTTCCTACCTAGATCCTATTACATCCCGGTTTCAATATTCTCCCTCCTGACCCTCTTCTTCCAACTCTTTCTTCAGCTCCCCACCCTCTACTTCTTTATCTTGTTTCCCCCTGTATAAACTCTATGTAAATTCTTTTTATATCTTCACTTCCCCACTACCTATATGCCTATTCTTGCAACTGTATCTTTTACTATTTTCTTAAGCTGTATCTTTCACCACAAACATAAAATGAATCTTTGTCTAACTGTTCTTTTTTTCCCTCCTCTTGGCATCTCTTCTCCTTTATTTCTTTGCACCTCCTTTTTCCTACACTTCTCCTCTGATTTACTTCATTTGCATTTCATATCTATGTATATTTTTTTCTTCTATGCTAACAATACAAGTGTATAAAAATGTTATTTTTACTTGTTTGTAAATTGTTTAAGTATGCAATGTGTTATGAATATGGAGCTTTAAGTGTGCAATGTGTTTGTAATATGGAGCTTTTCTCCCTGGGCCCAGTGGACTTCCCCGGTTATCAAACTGGAAATAAATAAATAAATAAATAATACTGTTACTTAATTTGATAAAGGGCATCCAAATATAGCAACCTGTATGCTTGGCACACATATCACAAACATATCAGGTGCAGTTCTTAGAACTGAATCCAAAATCTTTTGACTGTAATATTTAAGATCTTTCATTTCAACAACAAGCAATGTCTTCCAGTCAAGGGCATATATGAAACAGCAATGTCAGGAAGAATAATAAAGTCAAAAAGAAAGCTGAGTTATACAACAAATTGGTAGCTAGATGGGAATATTTTTATTTTGGGGATTTTTGGCTACCCAAAAGATGGCAACAGCTACTCCCAATTATTTTTATCATTCAGTGGGTTTGCTGAACCTGCCTATCCAACCACTCAGTAACTCTCACCATGTTAGGGGCTACTGAGAAGTTCAAGGCATCAAAGGACAGCATCATACTGCTGCCAAGGAAGTGTTTTTTTAAGTTCAAACTCTACCCCCATGTGTACGTGGACTGCCAAAGGGATTAGCATACCGTGGTTTTGTGGCATACCATACATGCCTGCACAAATGGCTCAGACATAGCCCTGCTGCCCTCTGCAGATAACTCTCCACACACATCCCCTGTCTCCACTGGGGATCAAGCATGGTGGTGTATCCAAGCATGTGTCCCTTCTCTATCCTTCTTCCACAGAATGGGCAGAGTAATATGCACTGCTCAACCCCCACCCCCACCCCCAATCTGGCTCTTTCAGCCCCCAAGACACGAATCAAACCCAGGTTATCTGGGTCCCAGTTTAAGATCACAAGCTAAAGCAAAGAGTTTATAACACCAACATTTATTAATTTGCTCATTTACCTTTGTTAATACTGAATGTCCATCTGGAATGTTCCATTTTCAAATGGGACCTGCAGAGGGAACTCAGAATGAAAAAGAAACAAGAAAACAGCAAACTATAGTAAACATAATACATATAAATGTTAGATGTCATAATTCAAGTACTCTAAAGTTTCTTGATTCAGAGAGTCTAGTAAAACCTACATATGAACATTGCATAAGATATTTTTCTCACAATATAAACACACATAAATGACACCTATTGCAATCTAAAGGATCTGACTTAAAAAGGCTGTTGGTAGAGATATCAGAATTTATGTCAAGGGATCCACTAAAGTGTAAACATGTGAGCAGACAGAAGGTAACTGAAAAATGCAATGATTTTTCCTAAATGCTGTTCAACTGAAAAGCTTTATTTTTTTTTAGAAAAAAAATAGAGGTACAGATGTAATAATTTAGTATTTCACCCAGTTATAAACTGTATCACACCATTTCAAGACAAAAATTGACAGATGTCAGATAGAAAGCTGTTATTTAAAAAAACTGTGTTAAGTGACACCAGAACCTCACCTTATCTTGCCACTAGAAGCTTATTTTAAGAAGAATCAAGTTAACAACACATCAGTTTGTCCACTTTTATAGGCAATAGTTCTGTCGACTGCAGATCTGGCTCACCAAGAGATTATCAGAGCAAAATCCATAATGAGAGAGACATTTTGTTTTCCTGATATTGATAGGTGCAAACAGACTAAGATTCTGGAAGATGTAACTTGGCAGAGAATAGTACACTGCAAGACAGCTTTGCCAATAGTGAGGCCAGTTTCCACAACAATCAAGGGCAAAATTCAACTGACACCCTGGTCTATCCTGCATCCATACTAATCAACCTCTCAAGCAATAAAAGTTATATCCCAGAACTCTGCAAAAAATCTTATATATTACCATTACATAAAGGTGGAAATTCCACAAATCTCTCGTTATTGGCCTAGCATCATTCTATCACCTGTTTCTAAAGTACAAGGAAGGTGCATCCAAATCCAGCTACGTATCATTCTCTCTCTATCTAATAATAAACTCTTATGTCCAACAGGGCATGGATTTTGTCCACATCACCATACTATCTCTTCCCTTCTTAACTTCACCACCTTGACCAACCAAAGTAGAAATGAAGGGAACCTCATATCTACAGTATTTTTAGACCTATCGAAAGTCTTCAGTACTATATCCCAACAACTTCTGCTAAATAGGTTCTCTTCCCTAACACAAGGCCCACCAGCTTTATCCTGGTTTAACAGCTATCTCACTGGCAGACAACAACTTGTAAAATGGCAGACATCTCCTTCTTTTTAACTGTAATAGTGGGTGTTCCTCAAAGGTCTATTCTGGTCTCATTTCTTTTCAATATACTTAAGTAAACATACTACGATTATCCAATATGCAGATGTCTCAACCTAATATAATATAATATTCCTTGTTACCTGTATAAGGACTAATATTTCTACAACACAAGTGAGCACACATGATTGCAACTAAGGATCATTTTGCTCAATAGTTCATGTAGAAAGTAACATGTCCTAGCTGACCTGCTTTTGAACTCCAATCCCTCATTGTAAATGGCATTTTATGGACAACACTCCTGGTACATAGGTCCATAGGTGTGTACTAGGCTAATGGTCCTGGAGCCTTTACTAGCCTAGCCCATACGATTACCCTGGCATTGTGCAAGCCGACCTTAGTTCCCAGTGCCTCTGTCAAGTAAAGTCAATCTGACCCTCAGATTGCATTTGTTTATAGCTGTTATGGTGGTAATTTGTTCTTTGTTACACCACCTAAAAAAGGCACAATAGGGGTGGCAAGAGCCTTGGTCAGTATCTGGAAGCCCAGGGGTGACAGATGCAGGCCATCTCTGGCAAAGCATCGAGGTCTGTCAATCATGTCATCCCAGGCAGACAGATACTGGATCCCCTTAGAATGACACCAGAAACTTAGCCAATTGTTGAAATCAATCATTTTCTGCTTGTACTGTAGTATAATTCTGGGTGATGGTAGGATGCTACTCAGGGCTAGGGTCATACCCACCTAGGCTACATAATCCGAGAACTCCTCCATGTCTCTTTTCATGTAGTCCAGGGAGGTACATCTCAGGTCATTTACACACACATGTACAATGACACAGTCATATTTGTACCTGTTGTTGAGGGACCTGAGTGGGTGCATTATGTGGTGGATCCTAGCACCTGACAAGCAGCTGACTATTACTTTCTCCTTATTCAGCTTAGTGAGTGGGACATCAGTGTGCCTCACTATCGAGTCACCTATGACTAGTGTGTTGGGCATGCTGTTTTGCTTTAGGGGCTTTGGTTGAGTAGCACACTGTTTAGGAGAGTTATGTGTCTCATGATTAGTGTTGCATTGTAGTGGTCGAGTAGGTTTCTGCCTTGGAAGTCTCTGCTGTTTGGGTAGATTTTTATTGAGAACCTCCGTGAAGGTGGGTGTGCGGTTTGTGTTTTTATGTAAAGGCAGTGCTGGTGTGTGTTCTAGAGGGCTATGTGTTCCATGTGGTGTGGTGCAAGTGTTGACCTTCTCCTCTTGACCAGCTATTCCGGTCTTGGCTAGAGAAACGTGGCTTCCGATTTGGATATATAAATGCATCTCTTGCAAGTCTGAATGTTGGGAGGTAAGAGGAGAGGGTTGTCAGTGTACATGAGGCAGTTGCTACATTGCCTCAGGATGCCCAAGTTCACCAGGTTAATAGGAGAAAGCACAGGGAACTGTCCTTTAGGCATGCCTGGAGGGGTGGGCATTAATAATAAGTACTAGAGCTGTTTCCTTGTAGAACTTTTAGTGCTGGTAGCACTTTTGTGTGCTACAATAATTGCTGCAAGAAGTCTGGTAAAGTGTTAGATTAATAAGCTAGTAAAAGTGCAGTAGAGGAGAGAACTAGTAGATCTAAGGGAAAAATAATTTGAAGAGCAGACTTTGATACTGCTTAGAAGCTTACAAACAGTCCTGGGTACAGCAAATCTGTATCTGGACTAGACTAGTTACAGGAAAGGCAGGAAACAAGCACAAACATGGGCTTTTAAACCAGAAAGTTGAAAGAGATGTAAAAGCTGCCCAAACGGCCAATAAACTACAAATTCTGGGCCAGAAACCACTGTGGTAGATAGGCTACCTAGTGCTTACCACTCCCACTGATAAGCTAGAAGGCTTCCTTCCAACACAGAAAGGCTTTGTGGGCTCAGAAGCTTACATACAATCCTGGATACAGCAAATCTGTATCTGGACTAGACTAGTTATAGGAAAGGGGGAAAAGCACAAATGCGGACTTTTAAACCAGAAAGTTGAAAGAGCTGGAAAAACTCCCCAAACAGCCAATATACTACAATTTCTGGGCAAGCAACCACTCCTCTTGTGGTAGATAGGCTGCCTAGTGCTTACCACTCCCACTAATAAGCTAGAAGACTTCCCTCCAACACAGAAAGGCATGGGGGGGATCAGAAGATTACAAACAGTCCTGGATACAGCACATCTGTATCTGGACTAGACTAGTTACAGGAAAGGCAGGAAACAAGCTTAAAGCTTACAATTTAGATTTTTTTTAATATAAAGAGTAATAGCTGTACAACACAGGTAAACATGTAAAGTTCCAAATGAGGATGGTTTGTGGAAAGCACTCTACCCCAATTGGCCTACCATTGAATTTCTCCACCCACTGTTAACAGTATTTAGAGACAAAACTTTTTGTTACCTTAGTAAGGACTAATACAGCAATAACTCAAGTGAACACATAAAGTTATATCTAAGGACCATTTTACTCTATGTTAATTGTGGAAAGCAACATGCCCCAATTGCCTTGCCTTTGACTCTCTGCTCCACAACATTGGAAATGGCATTTTACATACATTTATACTGACTAATAGTTACAATACAAGTGAAAACATAAAGATCCAAATGATGACCCCCACTCCCACTGTGCTACATTGATTGTACCCAAGTTGTCCTGCTTTTGGATTCCAATCCTGAACCCCCACTGGTAATGGCATTTTAGGAACAAGACTCCTTGTTATCTACATAAGTAATAGTTCAGTAACACTAGTGAGAAAAAGGTTCCAGTTCAGGACCATTTTGCTCTACATTGATAAAGGAAAGCACCATGTCCCAGTTTTTCCACCTCTGAATCTAAACCCAGCCCTGTACTGGAAATAGCATTTCAGGTATAACACTTCTTACCTGTGTAGTGACTAATAGTTGTGTAACAAACATGACCACATAAAGTTCCTACTGTGGACTGTTTTGCTCTTCATTAACTGTAGAATGTACCATGTTCCAGTTGTTTTGCCTTTGAAGCCCCATTAAATTGCCCGCATTTGAAATGGCATTTTATGGACATAAGTCATAGTTACCTATATAACAACTAATAGTTCTGACAAGCAAGTCAGCAGGTAAAGTTCCAACTGATGACGTTTTTATTCTATATTAATTGTAGAAATCAGCTCAGTCTAGTAGTCCCTCTTTAAATACCCATGGAACCCACTGGAAATGGCATTTTATGGGCAAGACTTCTTATCACTTGTATAAGGACTAATAGTCCTACAACACAAACGAGAACAAACCATTCCAACTGTGGACCCTTTTTCTTTACATTAATTGTATAAAGTAAGAACGAGTGACATGAGTTGTATAGCCTTGATATGGACTCAGACACACAGGGAGGGAAAATATTGTGGTGAGCTTTTAGATATTGGCTGCCTGTAAATCTGCATGCTTTCTGTGACTGAAAAGTACATTTCTTTCACTCAAATAAACTATATCAGATTTTCACTGTGTCTGGAGCTCATTTCTTTCATACTTTTCCCTTTTCATTCTGTACTTATCATTGCATAACAAAAATAACATTATTTCCACTTAACTAATTGACGTTTATAAAGTTGGACCTCCTCCCTTAGGTATACCCTTCCATTTATGTTATTTACACTGCTCAACAACACTTAATTTATCCACATAACATCAATAGGTAGTTTGTAGCTGACATTTAGCTTTTCACCAGCAGGAATGAACTCTTTGTTAATCTGCATGCACTCTCACTCACTCCGTCCTATTGTATTGAGTTTCTCCCTTACTCTACCTCATTTCTCACTCACTCTCCCCCTCAACAGCTCGCTACCAGTCACATTTTGTACCTTTTAATGAATCACATTTAGAAGTTACCTCTCTACCCCACCATAGTTACAGTTCTCTACCAATCACATCCTATTCATTTTAACCACGTACAGTCAACTGAAATTACCTCTCCAAGCTGACTTTAACCTAAAATGACCACATTTACTTACTAAGTTCATTTCTAAAATACCAGCACTTCAAACTCTTGATTTATCAGTTCAGATATGATCTTTAGTTTAAAGTAACCTGCCTCAGAAGTACAACTGGTAGTTTAACACACCAACAGTTATAATTCAGTATCTTATATTATTATCACAGAATGAACAATGTGCACCTTAACTTATTAATGTGACCACTAAAATTCATGTTAACTATTACATCATCTACCCCATACTGTAATAACACAAATATTAGATGGTGCTCAGGTGCAAAACTAAATTCAGGTACAGATGTCTGCCAGCATCTTCTTAATTCAGATGTAGACCTCGATGTAGCCTTAGTCTCAACCATGCAAAGCTACAACTATATCTTGCAAAAGGCTTTAAAAACTGCTATGCATAAATGAAAACTTATAAAAAAAATCCATACTTAGAATAGATCAATACATTGACAAGTTGACAAAAACTGTCAGTCATTAGGTTACTTAATGGCATCCATGTAAACCCTGGCCTCCTTCCCACTTCTGTGTTTCCAATACTAAATGTAATACTGTATCCAACATAAAACTTTCTGCCCCAAATGAACCATTCCAGAAGGACACCTAAGGTCTAAAAATGATAACTATTAACTTACAAAGCCTTTGTAATAAAACTGATCATCTGTAAGTATTTGCAGGGCATTATAGCCCAGATAGGTTAGTCTTTACTGAGACTCATATTAAAACCACAAGTCTGTGTCCAATGTGTATAACAGTATTTTTAAACAGGACAGAGCACATAAAAGCCTATATGGTGTCACCATTTAAATTGTTAGCTCTGCATATTCCACCTAAGAAACAGCCATTAGCTTTACAAGGCACATTAAACTGAGTCCTGAACAACATAAACACAGAACTTATCTGTGCTGTTGCTAGAAATAGACTGGTACACCACTGATCAGAATCATAAGCAGTTACTACCCCATGGCCTAACTTAGTCAATATTTGTACCAGCTCACACTGATGAGACTTTTAGGTGTGGTAGCATCATAGAGATGATACAGGTATCCTAAAACAAGGCATATTATTACCACAACACCCTCTCAAACTCTACACTGATCATTACACCACGTTTGTGATCTAGTACCAAGGTAAACCTGGAAAGACACACACGCACTGTTCAGTATGTATCTTCAAAATATCAATGTAACTTTACTTATCCATTTCATACATTAAAAAGCTTTACTACAGTTCGCCTTCATAGATGGTACAGATAACTATTTTTATGTAGCAATATATGAAATACTAAACAGCCTAGCTCCATTAAAAACAGTAAGAGTTAACAATATACATTAACCATGGATGACATCTGAAGTAAAAATACTTCTGATTAAAACAGTTAAAGCCTTGCTAAAGGTTCCAAAAGCAAAGTCTCACACTGATAAGGACAATTGCAGATAGCTAAGGAAAGAATGCAAGTTCTTCATCAAAAATGTTAAAAAAAAACAAAGGCTTCCTTGAAGGTTTGCATTCACCAAACATCACAGTAAAGGATTTCTGGTATACAGTAGAAAAAAACAGATAAAACCAGCTACCAACACCACATCACCTAACACATATAGCAAAGAAACAGTAGAGCTGTTGAGAAGCTACTTTAGAACAGATGTCCTCACAGCACCCACGCTGTCTCACCAACAGCAAAACTGTAGCCCAACACTACCTTCGGGTCCAGCTAGAGGAGGTTATCATTTTTGCTGAAAAAACAATTCTAAACAAACCAAAACAAAAGAAGATGGGTCAGCTGGTTCCAACAATTTGCCCACAAAATTTATAAAACTGACAGCATAATCCCCTTGCCGTCAGTGGACACATCTTATAATCAATAGCAAAAGTGAAGGCATCATACCTGTAATACAGAAGGAAGATATTATATAATTCCTTTGGTATACTGTAAAGTCTGAAAAACACCAGAAAGAAGTGTACATTTACACTTATACCAGTCATTTGACATCACATGACTATTAGGATGACCAATATGAAGGCACACATTTGTATGTTACAGAACAGCAGCAAAGACGGGTAAGGAAGAAAACGTTTAGAAGAAAGAATATAAAATGCTAAAGGCAAAACAAACATCCCAGGAAATATACATTTCATGACATTTAGCTAAACTTCTAACTTTATGCTATGAGTAGAGGGGTTGGGCCTGTTTTTAGTGTTTCCATATTTGCTGAGTGGCAATGCTTAATACCTGAAACAGTGATAACAAAGCTAGACAAACATTTTGTGCTCTGATGGAATACTACAACTTTGAGGGTACTAAGGATAACAAGAGGGGAGACAAAAATGTCATATGTACTGCAGATTGAGAAGTTAAGCAAAAGTTACATACTAAGCTAAATTTAACATTAGAGAAAGCTATATGACTTGCTTTTGCTTATCAGTCTAAACAAATGCAACAGAAACTAAGAAACAAAGTATAGATATGGTAGTGTCAAGAGATGCAACTGAAATTAAGTGAAGAGAAAACATACAATGAGCAGAGTAAAAAGTATAGGACAGGCCAGTGTAAATGTTCTACTCACAATAAAATAATGAATACATTAAGGAAAAGTGTATTAGATACAACCACGTTCACAATGACTCAGAGCTGTGTTTGGCATGAGGCAGAAGGTGCCAGAGATGTAATTGGATATCTTACTGTTGCATGCAGGAGTAAAATATTCAAAGAATTAGCAATACAGGCCAAAAATTAAGAAAATGCAAAAGAAACTTTTTTTTCAGTGTCTGTGATTAAGCAGTTAGACCCAGACAAAGAATGGAATGTCAGTCTTCCAGTGCATGGAACTTCAGTAAGGTTTAAGGTAATTACTTGGCCAGACATAATTATAATCTCTCGTAGTACATAAGGAAGCATAACAAAATGTCCACAGCTGTTCAAAGCAGAAACAGAAATATGCAGACCCAACAGGAAGCTCAGATGTTTATGGAGGTTCCTAGCCATTATGAAATGGAAAGGATACATATATGAATTTCAATCTATGTGTTGTTGCATCCTTATGTAAATAACTTGTTGAATAAGCTGAAAAAAATTCCTTTGCACAAAGGTGGAGTGTCCACCGATCCAGGAAATTATAGACCCATCAGCCTAACTAGCCTGATTTGCAAGGCCATGGAGTGGATTTTCATGGACCTCATTAACAAGGACATTGGCAACCTCCAAACACTCGATCCCACACAGTATGGTTTTGTCAAGGGGAGGTCATGCCTGTTAAATTTGGTTGACTTCTTTGAGACAGTCACCAAAGCCATGAATGAGGGGAAGAGGGTGCCCACCACCTACCTTGACCTGGCCAAAGCTTTCAATACTATTCCCCACTTGGGTATAATAGATAAACTCTCTCAACTAGGCATCAATCCATATGTTACCAGATGGGTAGCAAACTGGCTCACTGATAGAACCCACCTAGTCAAAACAGGGGAAGCCACCTCAAGCAGTACACCCGTAATGAACAGTGTACCCCAGGGATTGGTCTCGGGGCCTCTGTTGTTTGGAATATATATTTCTGAGCAGCAGGCCAAAACCAGTAGGCTATGACTGACCAGGTTTGCAGATGACTGCAAGCTGGGTGCTGTGATCATTTCCCCTAGTGAAGTGGACATCCTCCAAGAGGGTCTCACCGAAACAAATGACTGGTGCCAGAAACATGGCCTCAAACTGAATGCCAAAAAATGCATCATTATCCCCTTTGGGGAGAGTAATGTCCCCACAAATTATCACATTAATAACAAGGTCCTAAGCATGCAATCAGTCATGAGGGACTTGGGCACCCAGGTTGATAGCAAACTGACTTTTGACCACCATATTGCCTCCACTGTGCAGAAAGCTTTATACATGGCCCACCTCATTAGTAAGGGTATCTCATCCAGAGACAACAAGGTCATAACATCCCTGTATTGTTCCCTTATAAGACCCATTATTGAGTACAATGCTCCTTTCAGCATGTACCTCACAAAGCATGTTCAGCAGCTGGACAAACCACAGAGATTCCTCACCTGGAGAATCCAGGGCCTCAAACATCTACCCTACACAGATAGGCTAAAAGCTCTGGCCCTCTAGTTAGTCTCATACAGACCCCTCAGAGGTGCCCCCTGTCTGGCATACAAAGCAATCTCAGACCCCACCTTGATGGGACTGCTGCATATCCGCAAGTCAAGCTCCACTCGAGTAACCTGCATGTGTGACTCAACCTGGTGTGTGACATCAATAGGACTTGATGGCAGGACAGATTTGTGTCCCAGAGACTCCCCCTTCTATGGAATAGACTCCCTCTCCAGCTCAAGCAGAGTACCTCATTAACCCTTTTTAATCTCAATCTGGATAACTGGCTGGGGAACAGAAAATATACCACTGGGATTCCACATGTGTCCCTGCAAGACAGGGGCATCGGGTGCTGACTTGTCGGAACATGGGCTAAATTCTTGGCTAGGCTTGTAAGGGTCTCAGGGCCAATAGCCTAGTAAGTTCCTATGATCCTATGAATAAAGCCAATGTGTGTAAATTAGGTTTACTTATCTAAACTCAAGAAACAAGTGCTGAGGAGTTTGGTAATGTTGGATTCCTTAAATGTGAGTGAGGCAGTTCCTTATGTCCTCACTATGCAACAAAGTGTCATTCCCTATCTTTTCTAAAGGAGAGACTGAAATAAATCAGATGTAGTCTCTGGAGGTAACTGGAAAGTTTACACAGCTTATAGACTGGTGAGCTTCCACAGTACCAGTAATAAGGAAAAAGCAAGAATGTAATAATACCTGTTTGTTAAACAGGTAAGTCCACTGGATACCCAATTCTTTTTCAGGGATGATTACATTGATCTAAAACATTTATATGATGCAATCAAGAGGGAAAGGTTTATGCTACCTACATCAGAAGATGTCCCGTTTAACTTGGGTGCTAAGATGTTCAGCATGTCAGATGCAATAAGTGGGTTTTGGCAATACCCTTCAACCCAAACAGCACAAAGCTAACTTTATTCATTACTCCTGTGGAAACATTCTGCTTTTGGTGGTTACCTTTTGGAATTATGTCACTACTTGCAATCATTCAGCATGAAATGAGTACCTACTGCAAACACCATGAAGGCATGCTGGTCATTATGGATGGCATTTTAGTGTTTGGGCCTGATAAATAGTCACACGCTAAGAAGCTGAAGAATGTGCTGTAGACCATTGAAGAATCAGGGCTCGATGGCAGTAAGAGAAAACGTTGTCAAGACTGAAATTTATTATGTTTGGACAATGCATTACTGGAGATGGCATTAGACCAGAATCAAGCAAAATAAAAGCTGTGATTGTGTTACAAAGTCCAGGCAATTTTGTGGAGCTCCAGCTAATACTTAGCACAGTAAACTATCTTCCCAAATTCATGCCAGGACTGTCAATGATGTGTCATCCTTAACAAAACTAGAGAAAGATGTAGCATGGACACAGGGTGATACCCAACAGAAATTTACAAAAGCCTGAAGTCTATGACAGTGTCCACATCAGTACTTGCCTATGGCAATGTCAGTAAACCAAATGCAATAAGTGTAGATGCCAGAGGTTATGGTGGTGGAGTGGCTTTTTCTAACAAACTGATAGCAAATTAAAGCATGTAGCTTTTTGTTCAATAACATTAAGAGAGACAGAGAGGAGATAGTCACAAATTGAAAAGTAATGCCAGGCAGGAGTATGGGCATGTTTTCACATTACCTATTAAGCCTAAACAGTTTCCAGCTAAACAGATCACAAACCATTGGTACCAGTGATACATTTCTGCAGTTTGGAAAAGTTTCCCCAAGAATGTCAGTGGTGTTGGTGAGTCTCAGAACTCAATCCAGGAAAACAGATACTGAGAAGTACCCTGCCCAGAAATCCAGTGACTGAGACAGTTTGATCATATAAGTGCACATGCGTAAGCTATAATGTCTGGCAGTCCAGTGACTTACCCTAGGACGGACATCCTCAGAGAGACAACTAAGAAAGATGCAGACCTGCAGTCAACAATTATGTATTTTTATGATGGGTGGCCAAACAGATGGTCACAGGCAACTATTTGGATTACAAAAACTTCACTGTGAGAGCACATTTGTCAAGAGCATAATTGTCACCTATACCAAGACCAGATTGCAATACCGAATTTGTAAAGAGCAAAAGTCTTGAGACAAATCCACAAAGGGCATCAAGGACTGACCACGTGCAGAGAAAGAACAAGAATCTCTGTGTGTTGGCCAAGTATCATTGCTGGCATAACCAAACTTGCGTCAATATACTGAAATTATTAAACAAAAAACATATAAGACACAGCTTATATTCCAACTGAGTGGCCACGTTTTAGGACTCCATACCAATCCCTATCAGGTCATTAGTTAATATCCATTCATTCATCTGAGCCTTTACTGAAATAATTAATTTCGAACTCTTGGCTTTGTTTGTGTAGCACACCAGGCTTATACCAAATGTTTCATTTTCTCCCACAACCTGATATTCTTTATGCTAACATCCTTATTTAATGTCTCAAACCAATATTTCTGATTCCTCTTTTGGCCTGTATTGACCTACAACTCTCTGTTATATCACCTTACTACTGTTTTACATGCTAAATTCAGTATTTCCTCTCTTGTGTGAATTACAGACTCATCTCAGTATGCTGTGGCAATAAACCAACACAGACATTTTTTTTCTAATTGTGTCTACCTATGTACATTGTCATCTGAAACATGTATTCATTTATTTAGATTTGCTTATCTCTTGTGTGACTCTGGAGAGGGAAACCTTTAACATCTGCCACCAGAAGTACCATTTTTTATTTTCTCTTCATACTCAATTTGCATTTATCTTGTATAACTTTTTTTTTCTATTTTTTTCGTATTTAATTATCTCAAAAATGCATTTATCGTATATATTTTCTGTAGATTTGTTTGATGTTTATATTATTACTATTGCATATTTTATTGTGGGTGATATTGATATACTATTGTAATTTGCATTCTGTGGAGCTTTTTCCCCCTGAGCCTCCGCTGAAAATGGTTTCTTGCTCAGTTGGACTTTCCTGGTAAATAAATGTCAAGAGAGAAAGAAAGAATACATAAATAAATTCTCCACAGAACACATGCCAGCTTAAAGAAGGGAATCTCTGAGTGTGCCTCCATTGCCAAAATGGCTATGGTGAAGAACTGCAACAGACTTGGCTGAATATTTTGGAGAAAACTTACCCATTAGCAATGGACTATTATTCAACCTGCCAGCAAGTCACATCTTGGTTTAATACAATTTTCTTCTGATGGGGTATTTCTGTGGGACTTGTCACTGATAATAGAACTTAATGTCTTCAGAGTTTCAACATTTCCCAAAATAGTATGGGTTTGTTCAAACATCTTCAAGTCCACATTATCTACAAGTAAACTGTGCTGTACATGTGGTCAAACAGTTCTTAACCAGTCAGAGGTGCACCTAGTTTTAATGTCCATCAGAGCAACACCACAAAGTGTACTGAGTGTCATCCCAGCACAGCTAATCTTGGGCAATTAAATGAAAACTACCACCCTGGTGGCTGAGACAAAGGTGTTGCCCACATCTATTCTACATAAGACTGTTAAACAAAAAGACAATATCTGTATACAGATATTTCTGTAACAAAAGGCATTCTGTTTGGTCCTTGCCTGACTTAAATCAGACTGTGGGTCTCAAGTTAGATGGAAAATAGAGATGGGAGACTAAAATCTATGACTGCTGCCAGATCTGCAGAACCAAGATCGTACTTCACACAAACCAATAATGGAGGTACATTAAGGAGAAATTGAAATCACATCCAGTCCATTCCTGATATCACAGCCATCCCTCTCGGTCTGTGGTGCTTGTATCATTATTTATTGCATTGTGTGACATTTGAACAGCAAAGCTAATGGATTGCTCAAGATACGATCTGAGATACTTTACAGATACACTGAGCTCGGCTTTTATGTCGTGGGAGTGGTCTTTAGTAGATGATTACTATCATATCAAGAAAATGTTCCTGTTTCTGGACAAGTGGAACCACCGTGATATAATCAAGACACCGCAACAGACTGATACTAATTAAGTCAGGAGTCCTACTTTTATAAGGGAGGTTTTCTTTATGTTTCTCTGTGTGTTTCCTGAGTTTTTCAGTCTGTCCAGAGATTTTTAATATATTGTTAAAAATGGTATAACTGAAGCCTTTCTCTTTATATTGTAGTTTTGTTTTAGCACGTTCAGTACACACATATAATACAATATAATAAGCAACAAATGAGTCTGCTATAGCATTATCTGAAAGAGAAATTATAGAGGGAATATGTGGATGTAGTCCATGAGAGGAACTAAATAATTTAGTAGAATAATGGCCAAAAAACATATCAAAGTCGATAAAACTAATTACTATAAATCCATGCACAAAAAATATGCTCATAACCCACAAAAAGTATGGGCCACAATAAATAGTTTACTGCACCCAGGAAATTCACCACTCCATCCCCGTATTACCAAACAACCATGAAAACATCCCCACGCAATTTAATAAATACTTTACAGAAACAGTCCAAGCCCTAGCCAACACCCAAAATAGTACTTGTACCCCCTCAGCAATAGTTACCCCAACCCATCTCATCAACCAAAACTACCCCTCCAGCTTTTCCCTGCACCCAGTCTCTACTACTACAATTGCTAAACTCCTCAAAAAACTTAAACCAACCACACTGGCAGCTGATAATCTGCCAGCAGAATTCCTTCAGATAACAGTAGAAGCTATAGCCTATCCCGTATCCATTCTAATAAATAGGTCAACATCAGAATGTAAAGTTCCTCACTCATGGAAAATATCGCATATTATACCACTGCACAAAGGAGGTGACTCCCTTGAGCTTACCAACTACTGCCCTGTTGCAATTCTATCACCTTTATCTAAAATACTAGAGAGAGTAGTTCATTCTCAACTTATGCGGTATCTCCTAAAAAATGA
>NC_056725.1:1336942771-1337135271 GCF_019279795.1 Protopterus annectens
TACCCAAACAGCAGATAGCAATCACTGACAAAAACCATAAATCACAAGACACATAACTCTTCTAAACAGTGTGCCACTCAACCAAAGCCCCTAAGGCAAAACAGCATGCCCAGCACACGAGTCATAGCTGACTCAGTAGTGAGGCACACTGATGTCCCACTCACTAGGTTGAATAAGGAGAAAGTAACAGTCAGCTGCCTGTCAGGTGCCAGGATCCACCACATAATGTATGCACTCAGGTCCCTCAACAACAGGTACAAATATGACTCTGTCATTGTACATGTGGCTGTGAATGACCTCCCTGGAGTACATGAAAAGAGACATGGAGGAGCTCTTGGATTACATAGCCCAGGTGGGTATGACACTAGCCCTGAGCAGCATCCTACCATCACCCAGAATGTTACCACAGTACAAGCAGAAAATGATTGATTTCAACAATTGGCTAAGTTTTTGGTGTCATTCTAAGTGGATCCAGTATCTGTCTGTCTGGGATGACATGACTGACCGACCTTGATGCTTTCCCAGAGATGGCCTGCATCTGTCACCCCTGGGCTTCTGGATACTGGCCAAGGCTCTTGCGACCCCCTATAGTGCCTTTTTTAGACAGTGTTCCAAAGACCAAATTACCACTGTAACAGCTACAAACAAATGCAGTCTGAGAGTCATGCTGCTCAATGCTAGAAATCCAAATCTCAAAATGCACTTGCTAGAAGCACTCCTTAAAATGGAGAACATTGACATTTGTGCTGTAACAGAGACCTGGTTTTGCCCCAGAACTTGGACCAAAGCTACAAAGGCGGTGGCATTTCCATATTTATAAAGGATGCCACACCTCCAGACTGGTAGCCCAACATAACACATCTGAGATACTTCAGATGCAGCTAACATTGGGTAAAACAGTGATTCAGGTCCTAGCCTGCTATAGGTCCCCAACTATGTCCCAAAACACACACTCCACATTCCTAAGCACCCTGGAGAATATTAGGGTCAAACCTAACACTCTCATACTGGATGAATTCAACTATCCCTCCATTAACTGGGAAAACTAATCATGTACCAATACATTTGCCCAATGCTTTCTGGAAATCATTAATTCCAGTGCCCTGGACCAGCTCCTTCTTACCCCCACTAGAGGTAGCAACATCCTTGACCTGGTCACTACTAACATGGGCAACAGTTGCTCTACACCAATAATCAACTCCTCCCTGGTTACATCTGACCACAAACTAATCACCTTGGAAATGCATATCCCCTCCCCCCCACAAAGGTAACCACCATGAAAAACTTCTCCAAAGCTAACTTTGGGCTCCTAAAAGTAGAGATGGCTAATTTCACAGCACCCATGCAAATGGAGAATAGTTGCATGACAACTGAATCATACACCAATGCACTGTATGAACACGTACACACATGCATGGATCTCACCATACTCAATAGAACCAAGACGCTCTCCTCAAAAAAAAAAGGAACCCAATCTGATGTTCCCCTGCCCTAAACAAACTCTACAACAGATGGAGGAATAAGGTGAATTCCCAAGACTGGAAAAACTCCCTTATTAGCCGCAACAAAAGGTTGAGATCCCTCATCAAATCCTCTAAAGCTAGCTATGAAAAGAGAATTGCAGCAGATAGTAAAGACAACCACAATGTCTTCTATAGATATGTAAAGAATCTCCATGGCAATACCCAGTTTTGTTCTGAGCTACTGCACAGTGGTACCTCCTATACCGAGCCAACAGATATTGCCAGTATACTGGCTGATAGATTCAGTGCCAACTTTACCCCTCTCTCTTCCACAAAGAACCAATCACAGTACCAGTGGATTGCCAGGCACCAAGTATTACTGCTTCACAGGTTAAAACAGCACTGTCCAAGGCCAAGAATACAGCTTCTATGGGACCTGACAATACCCCCGGCTGTGTTCTACGTGAACTATAGATTGAACTTGCACCTCACCTGTGTACCCTGTTCAACCACAGCCTCACCTCAGGTTTTGTCTCTACCAAATGGTACACTGCTACAGTCATCCCTCTCCACAAGGGGGGAGCGACTACAGACCCTGGGAACTATCGCCCCATTAGCCTGACGAGTCTGCTATGCAAAGCTATGGAATGCATCATCATGAACCTAATAAACAAGGATTTAGGGAATCTCCAAACTCTGGATCCTACACAGTTTGGTTTTGTGAAGGGTACATCATGCCTGCTCAACTTGGTCGACTTCTTTGAGTCAGTCACCAGAGCTGTGGATGAAGACAAGGTTGTTCATACAGCCTACCTTGATCTGGCCAAGGCCTTTGATACCATTCCCCACTCAGGAATCATAGAAAAACTCACTAAACTAGGCATCAACCCCTATATCACTAGGTGGGTTGCAAACTGGTTCACAGATAGAACCCACAGTGTGAAAGTAGCTTACTCCAAGTCAGACTGTTGACCAGTCATGAGTGGAGTTCCACAGGGTTAGGTCTTTGGTCCTCTCCTGTTTGGTATCTACTTCTCTGAAGTCCAGGCCAACATGAAGGGACTCTGGCTGACAAAGTTCACAGATGATTGCAAGTTGAGAGCTATTATTAACTCCCCAAGTGATGTTGATATCCTACAGAAAGGCCTCAATAAGACCAAGAACTGGTGTCAGAACTATGGCCTTAAGCTCAATGCCAAAAAAATGTGCCATCATCCCCTATGGGAAAAACCCAGTTCCCTTGAATTACCACATCGATGGTAGTCCACTGAACATAGAAGGCGTTATAAGAGGTCTAGGAACACAGGTTAACAGCAACCTCTCTTTTGACCACCACATTGCCACTGTGGTCAGAAAGTCCTTCTGTGTGGCACATCTCATTGCTAAGGGTTTTGCATCCAGGAAGAAAGAGGTCATTGTCTCCCTGTACTCTTCCCTCATTAGGCCAATCATTGAGTACAATGCCCCATTTGGCATGTACCTCACTAGACACCTGCAACAACTGGAGAGTCTGCAAAAGTACTTCACAAAGAGGATCTTAGGCCTTAAACACTTGTCCTATATGGACAGACTCAGAAAACTCCAACTATTCTCTGCCTCATATCATCTACTTAGAGGCAATCTCTGCTTTACTTACAAAGACATGTCTGACGCAGCTCTGTTAGAAATGCTACATCTAAAGAAATCCCAATCCCTCCATAACACACAGACCAGAGACCTCAACCTCATTGCCACAATCAACAGAACATGGTGGAGGAATAGGTTCATAACCCAGAGACTGCCCATGCTATGTAACAGACTTCCCATACATGTCAAACAGAGCACCTCTCTGGCCCTCTTCAAGAGAAATCTTGATGAGTGGATGGGAAATAAAAAATTCACCCCAGGGATCACTCCAGTGGCTCTACTCGACAGAGACACTAGGAACTAAGGTCGGGTGGCACGATGCCGGGTTAATCCTATGGGCTAGGCTTGTAAAGGCTCCAGGGCCATTAGCCTAGTACACACCTATTAATCTATATTATCCATTGCACAATGCTGAAAAAGGTAAAGGTAATGTTATGTTGCTTTATTGTTGATTTGTACATATAAAGGTTATTTATCTTCACTGCTATTTTCAGACATTCAGATTGTAGTTTGAAAATTCTGATCATCTGGGGATTCAGCTTCAACAATGCATAGTGGAAGCACTTCAACGATACACTTCTAGAATGAGAATAATTAAACTAATAATATATTTTTTGTAATGTAAACCTGTACCAGTGGACTTAAGCAGATTCTTTACTTTTGCACATTATTTGTTTAGCTGCAAAATATTTTTAATCAAGTTAAAAATATAACAAGGACTGGTACATAGCTGTGCAGAATTTTTTTTACAGCAGCTGGAATTTATGAAGATTCATAATGTGGCCAAGTATGTTATATCACGCATAGAAAATGAAACACCTTTAATGGTTCAGAAGCATCATTAGGTAGTCCTAACCTCATGACAAGTAGCAGTAATCATATGAATAGCTCAGCAAATAATAATCTTGTAAACATGTAACAGGTGCAAAGTAGTGCGAACAAAATCTACAGAATAAGCACTGCATTATCTCAATCATGTGTACACATAAGCACTGCATTATCTCAATCATGTGTACATATGACACATCATGTGTACATATGACACATCATGTGTACATATGACACATAGTGGCATGATACGTGAATGCCAGAGATATACAGCTCCTTTTTCTTTTGGTGAAAATTCCTTTTAAGCTTTATTTTTGGTACTGGATTGTTTGGATCAGTACCATGGATTTTGAGACTTGGAACTATAACATTCACAACGGTAGAGCAGTAATATGTCGATACAGCAGCAGTGTAGTTCGATTTAACTGGCCTGGGCTCCTGGATTGCATCTGAAAACAAGCATTTGTATCTAGCTGGATTACCTGTTAAAACAACAAAAGTCTTCAGTGCCATTTTTATTACTACAAACATTTTGTTAGACAATCAAGGCTTCAGTAAAACTCAAATTTATTCTTGGTCTTTCCAAGTCAACTGTTTCACCCCTGGCACTGTGCTTTGCTAAGAAGGAACCTTCACTTTTCAATAGTAAGGCTCTCAAGAGGACGATGGTCCATTGCCAGACCTCAGAGCACTGCTTTACTTTTCTGTAATTGTTTGCAAACTAATTTACACTGGACTGTTCTTTTTGAGCCTGTAATTGCAAACTGAGGTCTAACTGCTTAGCTGACAGTTTGCTAATGAAATTTTGCAGTGTTCCACTGACCAGACTATAAAGGAAAATGTGTTTTCAATTTAGAGAAAAGGTTTGCTCAAGAAGAGTTTTCCTACATGCATGGACAGTCGTGGGTATTTGCTGCCATTGAATGTTCTGGATGTTGGCAAAGTAGTTCTTTGTTGTTTTAATACTTTGTTCAGGTGACTGTTGTAAGAGTCACTATTCACAGTACTGTGCTTGTTATGTCTTATATTTTAAATTGAGTGCATTGGAGTAAGTCCTGTGTCAATAAATCCTTCATTGTCTGCATGTTTACAGTTATCTCCCCTGGATGTTTGGCTTATCTGCTGTAGAGGGCATGTTACATGGTAGCTGCTGTTCTGGACAATTTTGGCCATTTCTGCTATAGGAACAGCTTCTCTATATGTTGTGGATGACATAGGCTTTTGAATAAGGACAGTCTGCTTCAGTGTTAAACTTCACATCACCCACACAAACAGGGAAAGGGTGTATAGTCGTGGAATCATACACCAAGGTGCTGTATGAACATTTACACAAGTGCATGGATCAGGCCATCCCTAACAGAATTAAGGTCATGTCCTCCAAAAAGAGGAATCCTGTCTGGTGGTCCCCTGCCATAAACGAGCTCTACAACAGAAGTAAAAAAACTGTTGCAGAAAAGGGCTAAGTCCCAAGACTGAAAAAACTCCCTTGTAAGTCTCAGCAAAAAACTGTGATCACTTATTAAAGTCTCCAAAGCTAGTTATGAAAACAAAATTACAACAGATGCTAATTATAACCACAAGGCATTCTTTAGTTACATCAAGAACCTGCATAACAAATTCCAGGGGTGCTCTGAGCTACTGCACAATGGCACCACTTATACTGAACCAACAGATATTGCCAACATCCTGGCAGACAAATTTAGTGCAAACTTTACCCCCCCCTCACCACCAAAAGGCCCCATCCCAATACCCGAGAAATGCCAAATCCCTAATATCACAGCTGCTCAGGTAGAAGCCGCACTATCCAAAGCCAAACATACAGCCTCCATGGGACCTGATAACATACTTGGTGTGTGCTACATGAATTACAAAGGGAACTGGCACCTCACCCGAGTGCCCTGTTCAACCACAGCCTCACTTCAGGCTTTGTCCCCATCGAATGGTGTACCGTGACAGTCATTCCTCTCCACAAAGGGGGAGCGACTACTGACCCAGGAAACTACCGCCCCATCAGCCTGACAAGCCTGATCTCTAAGGCCATGGAGCGCATCATTATGGACCTCATAAATAAGGATATAGGAAACCTTCAAACCCTGGATCCCTTACAGTTTGGGGTTGTAAAGGGCAGATCAAGTATGCTCAACCTGATAGATTTTTTTTAATCTGTCACCAGAGTGGTTGATGAAGGCAAGGAAGTCCATATAGCCTACCTCGATCTGGCCAAGGCCTTCGACACTATCCCCCACTCAGGGATCATTGACAAACTAACCAACCAAAGCATCAACCCCTACAACATAAGATGGGTAGCCAACTGGCTCACGGACAGAACCCACGCGGTGAAAGTAGTGGACTCCAGATCCAACTACCGAGCAGTCACAAGTGGCATCCCACAAGGATCGGTCCTGGGTCCTCTGCTGTTTGGTGTATACTTCTCCAAAGTTCAGGCCAAAACCAAAGGACTCAGGTTAACCAAGTTCTCAGACGACTGCAAACTAGGAGCCATTACTGACTCTCAAGCTGACGTCGACATCCTACAAAAAGGCCTCACTGACAATGACTGGAGCCAGAACCATTATCTTAAGCTCAATGCCAAAAAGTGCATTGTCATCCCCTTTGGGAAAAACATGATACTCATGAACTGCCACATTGAAGGTAGTTCTCTCAACTCCCAAGATGTAATAAGAGATCTAGGGACACAAGTGGATAGCAACCTCTCCTTCGACAACCATGTGGCCACTGTAGCTAGAATGTCCTTCTATGTGGCATACCTCATTACAAAGGGTTACTCATCCAGGAAGAAGAAAGTCATAATTCCTCTCTACTCTTCCCTCATTAGACCCATTTTTGAGTACAGTGCCCCATTTGGCATGTACCTCACTAGACACCAGCAACAATTGGAGAGGACACAGAAATTCCACATAAAGAGGATCCTAGGACTCAAACACTTGTCCTACACAGACAGACTCAAAAACCTACAGCTATACTTCATCTCATATCACCTACTCAGAGGCAATCTCTGCTTGGCATACAAAGCCATGTCAGACCCAGTGTTACTAGACATGCTTCATCTGAAAAAAGACTCAATCCCTCTGCACCGCACAGTCGAAGGATTTCAAACTCATCACCACAATAAACAGAACCTGCTGGAGGAACAGGTTCTTAACCCAGAGACTACCCATACTCTGGAATAAACTCCCCATTCATGTCAAGCAGAGCACCTCATTGGCCCTCTTCAAGAAAAATCTTGATGAGTGGATGGGTAACAGGAAATTCACCCCGGGGATCATTTCAACAGCCTTGCTCGATAGGGGTACAGGGAAGTAACATCTGGCAACAGGACTTCTGGGTATGTCAATAACCACAACAGGGTGCAAGAGTGGAAAAAGGCCACAAATGAAATCAAAAATCCATTCTGGAGCTGATGTACTACAACCCAAAATGAAATTATTGATGGAAAGTCCACAAAAGAATAAAAATATCCACAGTCAAAACGAAATTTATTGATGGAAAATCCACAAAAGAATAAAAATATCCACAGTCAAGTGCTTTCGTCAAGTGACTTCTTCAGAACGTTCTGAAGAAGTCACTTGACGAAAGCGCTTGACTGTGGATATTTTTATTCTTTTGTAGATTTTCCATCAATAAATTTCATTTTGACTGGATATTTTTATTCTTTTGTGGACTTTCCATCAATAATTTCATTTTGGGTTGTAGTACATCGGCTTCAGAGTGGATTTTTGATTTCACTTCTGGGTATGTTCTTGGGCTAGGCTTGTGTTGGCTCCAGGGCCATTAGCCTAGTACTCACCTATGAACCCATGAACCTATAATGTTTTTTTTCATATAACCCAGAGAGGTACTTCTCAGATCATTTACACCTACATGGCCTATGATGGAATAATGCTGGAACCTGTAGTGTAATGACTTGAGTGCATGGGCAAATTTGGCAGATCTTGGCACTAAATAGGCAACTAACCATTATCTTCCTGTTCAGCCTAGTTAGAGGGTCATCAGTGTGTCTTACAATGGAGTCCCCTATGACTAGAATCCTGGCAAGTATGTTTGCTTGCCTCATGGGATTTGTATATGGTGCTCCACTAAGTGTGGCTGTATGTGTGGTGTTAGGTGTTGTTTTGCTGAGTGCTTTTATGTTTGTTGAGGATACACTTTGCCAATGGATGGCCTAGAAGGTCTTTGTTGTTTAGGAAGATTGCACTTAAGTGCTTCAGTATACTTTGGTCTATGTGTGTGTATGTCGTGGGCTAAGTGTGGTAGGTGTTGTGTGCACGGTTTTGACAAACTGATGTGTGCTTGTATGCAAGAATTTAGTCTCCTGTGACACTGTGTATGTACACCTCTTGCATACTGTATCTCTTACTTGTTACTTTAAGGATTAAGTGGCTGACAGTAAACATGAAGCAAATTGCAACATTGTCTCAGGATACCTATATCCATAAATCTAGCTGCAGGGAAGTTTGGAAACTGCATATCCATGTAGTCTGGTCCTTCAGTTGATGAGCTACAAGGGTGTGATGTACTGGGGCTTACAGAATGCTATTTAGGGTGCTTTATTGGGGTGGACTAGGCTATAAAACATTAAATTCTACTAAATGCAATGGTATTGCCACGCAACTTATGAAACAGCTGCTCTAAGCATAAGGTTTTTTGCACTGTACTTTCTGCTTTGCAGGGTACGGTTTTAGGGAAAGTTCCACAGAGAAAATTTATTTTCTAAGTGTTTGCTACTTTCCAAGGCTCTGCTGACCACCATTGTGTGTTGAGCGCCTAAACACAAATGCACTGAATTTATATCAGCACTAAAAAACAGAAAACTGATGACAGAGCTCTCTGGCCAATAAAACCACTACACTTAGAAGCCTTTGTGTGTTTCCAAACCCAGACAGACCGGGCAGAGAACTCCTGCCACAAGATAATAATCCCAGTCCTCCTAATGTAAAAAAAAAAAAAAAGTGAAAAGAATTCCCCAAGTGCAATATTGCTACAACCAACTTAAACAACTAGCTAGAAATCCCTAACAGAAGGTCATAGGTTCATAGGTTCATACTAGGCTATCTGCCATAGGGCATTTATAAGCCTAGCCAGAGTGTGTTTGGCTTTCACCACCCATTTTAAATTAATTTTGCTATGCCCTTTTACGAGGTTAGTATACTGTGCCTCTGTCTAACAGTGACACAGAAGTGATACCCAGGGTTAACCTACGATCTCCCATCCACTCATCAAGATTCCTCTTGAAGAGAGTCAATGAGGGACTCTGTCTAACCTGGACTGGGATTTTATTCCAGAGTGAAGGGAGCCTCTGGGTTATGAATCTGTCCCTCCAGCATGTCCTATTTATTTCAGTGCTGAGGTTCAAGTCTCTCGAGCGTGTAGCTCGATGGGATTTGGATTTTCTGAGGTGCAGCATGTCCATTAATTCTGGGTTGGACATGGCTTTATAAGTCAGGCACAGATCGCCTCTGAGCAGGCGGTATGCCACTGAGTAGAGCTGGAGTTTCTTTAAACAGGCAGCATATGGCATCTGTTTGAGCTCTTTGATCCTCTTGGTGAGGTACTTTTGGGGTCTTTCCAGTTGCTGCAGGTGTCTGGTAAGGTACATCCCAAAAGGGGCATTGTACTCAATTATGGGCCTGATGAGGGATGAGTAAAGAGGCACGATGACCTCCCCTGATCTAGATCTGAATCCCTTCATGATTAGGTGGGCTATATAAAATGTTTTTCTAACCACTTTGACCACGTGGTTGTCAAATGAGAGATTGCTATCAACTTGGGTCCCCAGGTCCCTAATTACTTCTTCTGTACTTAATGGATTACCACCTATATGGTAATTTGTGGGCACTTTGTTTTTGCCAAAGGGGATGACTATATACTTTTTGGCGTTTAGCTTGAGGCCATGGCTCTGGCACAGTTGTCTGTTTCTATGAGGCCCTTTTGGAGGATGCTTGTGTCGGCTGGAGTGTCGATTATGGCACCCAGTTTGCAGTCATCTGCAAACTTGGTCAGCCACAGTCCTTCGTGTTGGCCTGTACCTCCGAGAAATATATACCGAACAAGAGAGGTCCCAGGACTGAGCCTTGTGGGATGCCACTTGTAACTGGTTTGGAGTCTGACATGGCTCCAGCAATTCTAACCATGTGGGTTCTGTCCTTGAGCCAGTTTGCAACCCATCTAGTGACATAGGGGTTTATATTTAAGCTGGTGAGCTTATCTATAATGCCCGAGTGGGGTATTGTATCGAAGGCTTTTGTGAGGTCCAGGTAGGCTGTGTGGACCACCTTCCCCTCGTCAATGGCCTTGGTGACTGTTTCAAAGAAATCAACCAGGTTTAAGAGGCAGGATCTGCCCTTAACAAAGCCGAACTGGGTAGGATCCAGTGTCTGTAGGTCCCCAATATCTTTATTTATGAGGTCCATGATGATCCTTTCCATAGCTTTGCAGACCAAGCTAGTCAGGCTTATGGGGCGATAGTTTCCAGGATCCATTGAGGCACCACCTTTGTGGAGAGGGACCACTGTTGCTGTATGCCACTCTTTGGGTACATATCCTGTAGTAAGGCTGAGACTGAACAGTAGTTTTATGTTTGGGTTTAGCTCTTCTTGGAGTTCATGTAGGACGCAGCCCGGGGCACCATCTGGTCCCATCGATGCTGTGTTTTTTGCTTTGGAGAGGGTGGCTCTTACCTGAGCATCTGAGATGTCAGGGGGGCAGAACTTTGCTGGGATAGATATTTGCCCTTTTGGTGGGGAGGGAGTTTACTGAACCTGTCAGCTAGGATGTTGGCAATGTCTGTGGGTTTGATGTATTTTTTGTCATTTTGGACTAATTCTGAGCATATCTGGGAATTCCCACCCAGGTTCCTAACATAATTAAAGAAAGCCTTGTGGTTATCTTTAGTGTCCTGTGCAATTTTTCTCTCAAAGCTGGCCTTAGATGATTTTATGAGTGCCCGTAGTTTTTTTCTAATACTGATCAGAGATGCCTTCCCTTTTTGGGATTTTGCTCTATCATGTAGTAGCTTCCTCCTTCTATTGTATAGTTTGTTTATGGCTGGGGTCCACCAGACAGGATGTCTGCCTTTGGAGGATTGGGTCTTGGTTTTATTTGAGATTGCATGATCCATGCATTCCTGAAGGTGTTTATAGAATGTGTTTATAAAGGATTCTGCGGTCTGGGCCATATTTTCCACAGGCTCAGGGGCTTTGAAGGATTCCACCTCGGTTTTGAGAAGTGTGAAATTTGCTTTAGAGAAGTTTTTCACTGTGGTTTTCTGGGCAGGGGGTGGGGTCGGGATGTGAATATCCAGTGAGATTAGTTTATGGTCTGATCTTACCAGTGAGGGATACACTTCTAGTCTGGAGCATAGAGTCCCCATGTTGGTGATGATCAGGTCCAGTATGTTTTCCCCTCTTGTGGGAGTGGTAACAAGTTGTTCCATAGCATTTGAGTTTATAAATTCTAGGAACCTTTGGGCTAGGGTGTTGGAGCTAGAGTAATGCTCCCAGTCTATGTTTGGGTAGTTGAAGTCGCCCAATATAATGGTGTTTGGAGAGACCTTCATATTTTCCAGTGTTCTCAGGAAGGCCGAGTGGGGTTCCTGGGTTTGGGAGGGTGGTCTGTAGCAGGCTATAAACTGGAAGGCAGTTTTACCCACTGTTAGTTGCACATGGATAGTCTCTGATGCTTCATGCTGTGCCACCAACCTGGAGGTGTGGGTATCTTTGACGAATATTGATACTCCCACTCCTTTTGTGGTTCGGTCCAAGTTTTGGGGCCGAAAAGCATGGTATGAGGTATAACCTGGTAGTGCTGGGGTGCTCTCAGGAGCCTTGAACCAGGTTTCTGTTACTGCACAGATATCGATGTTCTCCATGCTAAGGAGAGTTTCGAGTGCATGCATCTTGAGGTTTAGACTTCTGGCGTTGAGTAACATTACTCTTAATTTCTTATCCCTTGTGATACCTATGGAGGTGGGTTTGTCTTTTGAGCCTTGCCTAAAAAAGGCACTATGGGGGAAGCAAGAGCCTTTGCCAATATCCGAAAGCCCAAGGGTGACAGGTGCAAGCTGTCCCTAGTGAAGCATCGTGGCTTGTCGAGCATGTCATCCCAGGCTGACAGGCATTGGATCTCCTTTGAATGACACCAATACTTAAGCCAATTGTTGAAATTGATCATCTTGTCTTCATATTGTGGCATCATTCTTGGTGAGGGTAAGATGCTACTCAAGGTCAGGGTCATACCGGCCTAGGCTACATGCTCAGAGAGCTCCTCTATGTCTCTTTTCATGTAGTCCAGTGAGGTACATCTCAGGTCATTCACACCAGCATGGACAATGACCGAGTCATATTTGTATTTGCCTTGGAGTGACCTGAGTGCTTGTGTTATGTGGCAGATCCTAGCGCCTGACAGGCAGCTCACCATGACCTTCTCCTTGTTCAGCCTGGTGAGCCGGACGTCAGTGTGCCTGACGATAGTCACCTATTACAAGTGTATCAGGTGCGTTGTTTAGCCTTAAGGGCTGTGACTGTTCGGCACACTGGCTTTGTGAGCTATGTGTTGCACGTGTTTTGTTTTGGGGTAGCGGTTGCTTGGGTGTCTGCTTTGGAGGTCTCTGCTGCTTAGGCAGATTTTTATTTAGAGCCTCCGAGTATGTTTTTCTGTGTTTATGTGCTTGGTTTGCTGTCGTGGTAGGTCTATGTGAGACTGGAATTGTAGTGAGTGTGGTTTCCTTCTCCTCCTGACTGGTTACGCCAGTACTAAGTTGAGAGAGCTTAGCCTTCAGTTTGGCTATATGGTTGCATCTCTCACATGTGTTGGAATTTGTTGGGAGGAGGAGAGGGTTATCTGTGTACATGAGGCAGTTGTAACATTGCCTCAAGATTCCCAGATTCACCAGCTGGACCGGAGAGGAGATTGACAACTGACCTTTGGACATGCTAGAATAGTATTGGGAATTCCTTTATAATTGAAAAAAATGTCCGATGGGGAACAAGGTACTCAAGGGGAGTTTGTGAGGGTATAGTGCTTTTAATTTTTTAGTGCTGACTTATATAATTGCTTTAGTGAGCAAGTGCCAGGTAGCTTAAATGCAATGTGTTACAGGTAACTTAAATGCAAAAATGACAAACAGTAACTTTCTTTCAAGTGAAACAAGGAAATAAGTACAGTAAGCAATGCAGATATCACTAGGGATCCACAGAAGCGCTGAAAAGACACATTTTAGGTGGAATTAGCATTTCAGGGAAACAACAAGCAAACAAACAACAAGCCTACAAACAAAGCTAGATTCAGCAGGCCTGGATCTAGTCTATGCTACAGCAAACAAGGTGTACCAATTTCAGTAAGAAACAGTTCAAATATGCAGGCACTATAAGCCTTTAACCAGAAATTCCCAGCTCAGAAGGGCAGAGTCCAGCCTCTCCTCCCACAAGAGTGCAGACCACGAACCTTCTTAATGTAAAATAACTGGCCTGAAGCCCAAGTGCTTAAACCAGAACTAATACACTTTTAGAATAACAGACACTGAGCCCTCAATCAGCAGATCCCAACCTAGAAGGATGTAAGCTACCTGTCCTGCCACCACAGTGCAGGCCACAAACCTTCCTAATGTAAAACAACTGGTCTGAAGCCCAAGTGCTTAATCCAAAAGACTTAAAATGATAGCTACATTTTAATCAAGTTACTACCAAGCAGTAATAAATACAACTGAATATTTTAAAGAATGCCTGGATTAGTGCTCAAGTTATACAAACAAAGCTAGATTCAGCAGGCCTGGATCTAGTCTATGCTACAGCAAACAAGGTGTACCAATTTCAGTAAGAAGCAGTTCAAATATGCAGGCACTATAAGCCTTTAACCAGAAATTCCCAGCTCAGAAGGGCAGTGTCCAGCCTCTCCTCCCACAAGAGTGCAGACCACGAACCCTCTTAATGTAAAATAACTGGCCTGAAGCCCAAGTGCTTAAACCAGAATTAATACACTTTTAGAATAACAGACACTGGGCCCTCAATCAGCAGTTCCCAACTTAGAAGGATGTAAGCTACCTGTTCTGCCACTACAGTGCAGACCACAAACCTTCTTAATGTAAAACAACTGGTTTGAAGCCCAAGTGCTTAAACTAAAAGGCTTAGAATGAGTTACACCAAGCAGTAATAAATACAATTGAGTACTATTAAGATGACGCAAAAGCAAAATAAAGTAGGAAGAAACACAAATACAGTAAAAGCAGATAACATTTTTTTTTTTTTTTTTTTTTTTTGAGTGAGCAAATGAGATGGGCCCAGGAGTTACAGGACAGAAACAAGTGCAAATGCAGGCCTTCAAATCAGAAAGTTGAGAGAGATGGAAGACTGCCCAAACGGCCAATAACTACAAATTCTGGGCCAGAACCACTCCTTATGTGGTAGACAGGTTACCTAATGCTTACCACTCCCACTGATAAGCTAGAAGGCTTTCCTCCAACACAGAAAGGCTTGGGGGGCTCAGGAGCTTACAAACAGTCCTGGATATAGCAAATCTGTATCTGGAACACTAATTACAGGAAAGGTAGGAAACAGGTTAATTACAGGAAAGGTTGGAAACAGGCTTACAATTTTTTTTTTATCAGAAAAGTAGCAAAAACAGTAGTAAAAACAATTCACATGCAGTGCAAGCTGGCACACTTGAGTATGAAGCAATATTAGTCCACACACAGTTTGAAAAAATGTAATTAAATTAAAAAGAACTAAAAGCAAGTGCAAAAAGGGTTTATTATGTAGAATGTAGTAAAAAGATGGGACTGGGGGAGTGTCCTAGATCATATCTACAGTGGGGCGGGCACTGCAAAAGCCACCAAATTGGGGGGGGGGGAGACAGTTTCAAGATGTGAGGAATCACAGTACAAATTATAAAACCGGAAAAATATATACTGATCTCTATATATTTGCAGAACAGTAAGACAACAGATATCTAAGCAACAATTTAGCTCTATAATACAGAATAATACAGAAAAATATACTCAGTTCTATATATTTGCAGATAGTCTTGTAAGGATCTCTCTCAGTGCACAGGTTCAAATTTAAATGCAGACTGTTTTTAACAAGTCAAATTAAGGGAACCTGGAGTTAAGCAACACACAAGCTATAAAAACTGGTTATATCAGCTGAAGACAAGGCAGAAAATGAGGGGGGGAGACAGTTTCAACAGAGATGTGAGGAATCACAGTACAAATTATAAAACCAGAAAAATATATACTGATCTCTATATATTTGCAGAACAGTAAGCAACAGATATCTAAGCAACAATCTAGCTCTATAATACAGAATAATACAGAAAAATATACTCAGCTCTATATATTTGCAGATAGTCTTGTAAGGCTCTCTCTCAGTGCACAGGTTCCAATTTAAATGCAGACTGTTTTTAACAGTGTTAAAAACAGTGTTTTTATTTCAAGGCAAATAGTCTAACAGCAGCATCAGTGATATGAAAAGTACTTTTTTAGTAAAAATATCAGGAAAATGCACAAATAAAGCAAGGAAACAGTAGCAACAGTTACTTAAAAGGCGATTTCAAAGCACACAAGCAATAGCTTGACCAAGGAAATCAAAACACCTTTATATTGATAAAATGCAGAAAAATGCAATAAATAATTTGAAAATATAACAGCAGTATTCAGAAATAGCATAAGTACCAACCTCAAGTTGATTTCTGAAAAGCAGTTTCCAAGCTCTCCAGTGATTGTTAGTCTAGTCCCAGATGTTACAGATTTGAAAAGTAGGGAGTAACACTCTGAATATCACAGTGTGGACTAGCTGAGTGGGAAGATATGAAACAGAGGCTAACACAGGCTGTAGGAGTCTAAAGGAAGGCCTTCCTAGTATGATCTTTTTTTTTTGCTCAAATAATTTTTATTTTGATGATATAGCATAATAAGATTTGTTTACATTAGATAAACTTAATAACTATATACAATATTTACATTTAGCCTGACAGGTAGATTAAGATAGCAATAAATCTGAATATAAATAATGATCTTGATACATTAACTGTGATTATCAGGAAAAGTCTGATTCCAGTTGCAGGGTGTCAAAGTAAAACTTTTCTCCGTGGATTATTAACTAGTGGCTTAGGGTAAATTCTTAATTCTTTAGTTTTGATCTCCATTAATATAAACTTTTCAGTAAAGATAGGAATTCCTCCATGGTGGGTGCTGCACTGGATTTCCATCTTCTGGTTATACATTTTCTAGCTATTGCTACTATGGTCCATAAAAGATACAAGTCCATTTTCTTCAAGTGTGTATTATTCATTACATTCAGCAAAATTAAGGGTTTTGTCAAGACAAATGTATCTGTATATATTGCTTGTAAGAAATTATTAATCTCATTCTAATATGTTTTAATAGAGGTACAATCATAAAAAAACATGAGACCAGTCTGCATTAGTTGATAATTGGCATCTCCAGCATAACTTGTTACTGGAGGAGTTTATTTTTGAGAGTTTCTCAGGAGTCAAAAATGATCTATGTAGATATTTCCAATGAAAAATTATCCAATATTGTGGATGGGAAGTTAATTTAACTGATAATAAGATATTTATCTTATCTTCCATTGATAATGATATTTGAATACCTTTAGTTAAATAGTGCCAATACGATACTTTGGGAGCAGTCTTATAGGTTCATAGGTAGGTACTAGGCTATTGGCCCTAGGGCCTATATAAGCCTAGCCAAAGGTACCCTAGCTTTTGCCACCCAAGAAAATTATTTCCCTGTGCCACTGTCGAGCAGAGCCACAGAAGTGATCCCCGGGGTGAGTTTCCTATCTCCCATCCAATCATTAAGATTTTTCTTGAAGAGCGCTAATGAGGAGCTTTGTTTGATATAGATAGGTAGTTTGTTCCAGAGTATGGGAAGTCTCTGGGACAGAAATCTATCCCTCCAGCATGTTCTGTTTATTGTGGTGACAAGGTTTAGGTCCCTAGACCATGTAGTTCATAGGGATTTGGATTTCTTTAAGTGGAGCATGTCTAAAAGCTCTGGGTTTGACATAGCTTTGTGTGTTAGGCAGAGATCGCCTCTGAGTAGGCGATATGCAATGGAGTAAAGCTGCAGTTTTTTGAGACGGTCTGCATAGGGCATCTGTTTGAGGCCGGTAATCCTCTTTGTGAAGTATTTCTGTGGCTTTTCCAGTTGTTGTAGATGTCTTGTGAGGTACATACCAAATGGGGCATTGTACTCTATAATGGGTCTAATGAGTGATGAGTATAGGGGAACAATGACCTCTTTTTTCCTGGAAGAGAAACCTTTTGTGATGAGTTGTGCCATGTAGAAGGATTTCCTGACTACTGTGGAGATGTGATTATTAAAGGAGAAACTACTGTCCACCTGTGTCCCAAGGTCTCTTATCACACTTTCAATGTTAAGTAGACTACCGCCAATGTGGTAGTTCATGGGTACTGAGTTTTTACCAAAAGGGATGACAATGCACTTTTTGGCATTGAGCTTGAGGCCATGGCTTTGACACCAGGCATCTGTCTCATCGAGGCCCTTTTGTAGAATGTCCACATCTTTTGGAGTTTTGATTATGACTCCTAGTTTGCAGTCATCTGCGAACTTCATTAGCCAAAGACCTTCTGTGTTGGCCTGTACTTCAGAGAAGTAAATACCAAACAGGAGAGGTCCCAGGTCTGAACCCTGTGGTACTCCACTTGTCACTGGTCTGAAGTTGGGTTTGGAGTCGGCTACTTTCACAGTGTGGGTTCTGTCAGTGAGCCAGTTGGCAACCCATCTTGTGACATAGGGATTTATACCTAGTTTAGTGAGTTTATCTATAATTCCAGAGTGGGGGATGGTGTTGAAAGCCTTGGTGAGATCTAGATAGGCTGTGTGAACCACCATACCCTCATCTACGGCTTTGGTGACTGTTTCAAAGAAGTCTATCAGGTTTAGGAGACATAATCTGCCTTTTACAAACCCAAAATGAGTTTGGAGATTACCAATGTCATTGTTTATGAGTTCCATGATGATACGTTCCAAAGCCTTGCAGACCAGGCTCGTTAGGCTAATGGGGCGGTAGTTTCCGGGGTCTGTGGTGGCTCCACCTTTGTGGAGTGGGATAACTGTCACTGTGCGCCATTCAGTGGGCACATAGTCTGAGGAGAGGCCATGATTGAACATGGTACTTAGGTGGGGTGCCAGTTCGTTCTGTAGTTCATGTAGAACACAGCCTGGGATGTCATCACGTCCTATGGATGCTGTGTTCTTTGCTTTGGATAGTGTGTTTTTTACTTGTGCAGCCATGATTACAGGAACTTTGCATTCTTCTGGTATAGAGATGGGCCCTTTAGGGGATGACAGGGGAGTAAAGTTAGCACTGAACCTATCTGCCAGGATGTTGGCAATATCAGTTGGTTCTGTATACTTAGTGCCATTGTGCTGTAACTTAGAGCAGATCTGTGTTGCCATTGAGATTCTTGACATAGCTATAAAATGCTTTGTGGTTGTCTTTAGAGTCAGTGGCGATTTTGTTTTCATAACTAGCTTTGGAGGATTTTATGAGGGATCTCAGCTTCTTACTGAGGCTGACCAGGGAGTTTTACCAATCATGAGATTTTACTCTTTTTTTGCAACAGTTTCTTTCGTCTGTTGTAGAGTTTGTTTATGGCAGGGGACCACCAGATTGGCTTCCTTTTTTGGAGGATGGCATCTTGGTTCTGTTAGGGCTTGCACGATCCATGCACTCCTGTAAGTGCTTATAAAGTGCATTTGTGTAGGATTCAGCAGTCATACCTCTATTGTCCATCAGCATGGGTGTCGTGAAGTTTTCCACTTCTGTCTTAAGAAGCGTGAAGTTGGCTTTGGAGAAATTTTTTACTGTGGTTTCTCTAATGGGGGGGGGGTGGATGTCTAGGGTGATTAGCTTGTCGTCGGATCTGACCAATGAGGAATTGACCTCTGGTGTGGAGCACTGGTTGCTCATGTTGGTAATAACCAGGTCTAGGATATTGCTGCCGCTGGTGGGGGTGTGGATAAGTTGATCAATGGCATTGGAATTTATGAATTCCAGAAAACGTTGAGCACAAGAGTTGGTACATGAGTAGTTTTCCCAGTTAATGGTAGGGTAGTTGAAAGCACCCATTATTAGGGTGTTAGGTTGTACCCTAATATTTCCCAGTGTATTAAGAAATGAGGAGTGGGAATCCTGGGGCATGGTGGGGGATCTGTAGCAAGCTACAATTTGGATTGCAGTCTTGCCCACAGTTACTTGCACTTGGATAATCTCGGATGCATTATGCTGAGCAACTAGCCTGGAGGTGTGGATGTCCTTAATAAATATGGACACGCTTCTGTCTTTAGTGTTTCGGTCCAGGTTAGGTGGCCAAAAGGTGTGGTATGAATTATAGCCTGGTAATGCAGGGGTACTCTCTGGAGCCTTGAACCAGGTCTCTGTCACTGCACAGATGTCGATGTTCTCCATTTTAAGGAGTGCCTTGAGTGAGTGCATTTTGAGGTTTAGACTTCTAGCATTGAGTAGCAATACCCTCAGATTCTTCTTGCATGTACCTGTTAGGGCAGTGAATTTGTCATTTGAACCTTGCCTAAAAAAGGCACTATAGGGGTGGCTAGAGCCTTAGCCAGTATCCAGAATCCCAAGGGTGACAGGTGCAGGCCATCTCTGGCAAAGCATCATGGTTTGTCGATCATGTCATCCCAGGCAGACAGATACTGGATCCCCTTAGAATGACACCAGAAGCTTAGCCAATTGTTGAAGTCAATCATTTTGTCCTTGTACTGTGGTATCATTCTGGGTGATGGCAGGATGCTATTCAGAGCAAGGGTCATACCTGCCTGGGCTACAAGATTGACAGCTCCTCCATGTCCCTTTTCATGTAGTCCAAAGAGGTACATCTCAGGTCATTCACACCAACATGGACAATGACAGTCATATTTGTACTTGTTGTGGAGTGACCTGAGTGCATGTGTTATGTGGTGGATCCTGGCACCCAACAGGCAGCTGACAGTAACTTTCTCCTTGTTTAGCCTGGTGAGTGGAACATCAGTGTGCCTGACTATGGAGTTACCTATGACTAGAGTGTTGGGTACATTGATATGCCTTATGGGCTGTGGTTGAGTGGCACACTGAGTTTGTGGGCTATGTGTCATTTGGGTTGTGTTGGGGGGTGGAGGTTGCTTGTGTTTCTGCTTTGGAAGTCCCTGTTGCTTGGGCAGGTTTTTACTGAGAGCCTACGTGAATGTAGGTGTGTGTTTTGTGTTTCTATGTGTGTGTTTTGGTGGTGTAGGTTTTGAGGGGCTATGTCATGAGTGTGGTGTGGTGCAAGTGTTTACCTTCTCCTCTTGACTGTCTAGTTCAGTCCTGGGTAAAGAGAGCTTTGCTTCCAGTTTGGCTATATAAGTGCATCTCTCACAGGTTGTAGTGTTGGGTGGTAAGATGCGAGGGTTGTCTGTGTACACGAGGCAATTACTGCATTTCCCCAAGATGCCCAGATTCATCAGGTAGACAGGAGAAAACACCAGGAGCTGACCCTTAGACATGCTTAGATAGGTGCTTATTAGTTAAGTACTAGAAACTGTTTTCCTCTAGACAGTGAGGAAAGTTGAGTGCTGTAGTAATTTGTAGCTTATTTGGTGCTTACAATAAGTTCTGAACAAGTGCTGAGCTCAAAGAAACAGACTTGACTGCTGAAACAAAAAAAATGGCTAGTTCTAAGAAACAAAATTAAGCTAGAAGGCTTCCCTCCAACACAGAAAGGCTTGGGGGCCTAGAAGCCTACAAATAGCCCAAGACACAGCAAACCTATATCCAGACTAGACTACTCACAGGAAAGGCAGGAAACAAGCTTAGAAATTTTTTTTAGTGGAAAGAGAGAAAGGAGTTCTCAAATGTTCTCCCTGTATTGGGTAGAATGAGGTAATGACACTAGACTGGGAGAAGGGTCCTCGATCAAATTTACACTGGGGTGGGCAACATCAAAGCCATCAACTATAAGAACACCATACCAATAGGAAGGGAGGGTGGGAAACAAACTGCAGAAATGTTTCTCACAGCAGAAAAGCAGCAGTGAGCCTTTAAATGAAAGCTTTAAACAGCTAAAGGAGCCTCTAGAGAAAGTGTTTAACTGCAACAAATTATCAGAAACAAACAACCCAACATATGCTTAATGAAAGTGGACATTTTCCAGTTAATACCTCACACACAGTGAAACTAGCTAGAAAAATATACAGTACACAAAGTGCTATAAATAACTCGAAAAAATAAGCAGAAAACAGGATACTTAATGTTATATATTATAGATCCGAGTTTGCTCAGTGTCCTTCCTTCGATTAGCTCAGTGTGAAATGGCAGAAACACTCACAACTTAACTTCTTAGGTAACAGAAAGTTGAAACCTGAGACAACTTTTAAGAAAAAAAAGCTCAAAAGAACCAATGAGGTGCTTAGTCTAAGCTGTAGTCCAGGTGAACTCAGTCAGCCAATGACCTTAAACAATTCTCTCTCACTGAAATGCCTGATGGCTTTGGCTAAACCAAGATGTCCCTGAATATGTGCTCAGACACACAGCCTCTAGAGAAAGTGTTTAACTGCAACAAGTTATCAGAAACAAACAACCCAACAGATGCTTAATAAAAGTGGATAATTTCCAGTTAATACCTCACACACAGTGAAACTAGCTAGAAAAATATAAAGTACACAAAGTGCTATAAATAACTCAAAAAAATAAGCAAAAAAACAGAATACTTAATGTTATATATTATAGATCTGAGTTTGCTCAGTGTCCTTCCTTCAATTAGCTCAGTGTGAAATGGCAGAAACACTCACAACTTAACTTCTTAGGTAACACTATATAAGTATGATAACTCATTCTTACAATAGTTTTATTGTAAATGATTTCAAATAGCCAAATTATGAATTTTGGTGTACTTTTAAAAGATGAGTTATCTGCTATTCTACATAGATCCTTAGTGTACATTAAAACACTCTGAAGAATTAATCAATCATTAGGAGTTAATCCATAAGTTGACAATAAATGTGCATCCAGGACTTGTTGATTTTCCATACAATGAAGCCAACATATTAAGTTCTTATTTCCCCATAAATTAAAAACCTCTCTATATACATTATCAGGGACATTTCTTGTAATACTGAATGTTATTAGGAATGCATACCAAAGTTTTATGTCCATATTTGTATTAATAAATTTCCTAAAGACATCAGAAATATGGTTTATTAGATTTAATTTAGTTGGTTTTGCTATATTATATTGTAGATCTATACTTAAATATTACCATATTCTATTATCTTTATCCGTTACTGTACGATTTTTTGATAAAGCATTTTCATTCATTAGTATTATGGAATGCAACCATTTCCAATTGGCAAAATATTTAGGATTTACCCAATCTATCACCATTTTAATTGTAGAACCCTTTATGCATGTTTCAGTATCTGAGAATTTTAGTCCCCCTTGTTCCCATTGTCTAATATGATTGGAATATGCCACTCTATTTTCCTTTTTTGGGGGTACCACAAACATTTCAACAAAATTGATGTAATTTTTTTAAGAGATCTTTTTTCTGGTAAAAATATACATTCCTTTAGGTAGTAAGACCATTTTTATCAATTGTAGTCTATTTTCAAATGTTATAAACATATTATTGCATTTATTCACCAATATCCTAATTAATTCTATGATGCTGGTATAATTGATATTTAGGATATCTCCTATATTCTTACACAGTACTATCCCCAAATAGTCTAAAGCTGAAACTTATTTACCAATGATATGATTTACAGATACCTGTACCTCCTCTTTTTTATTTAATAACAAAAACTTTGATGTTGATTTATTAAAGTAAAGACCTGCGATTTTTTGGAAGTTCCCTATTAACAAGTCTACTTCATCTAATACTTCTTTGGAGTTGGACAAAGTAAGAAGCACATTATCAGCAAATATCATTATTTTGGAACTATATTGGCCATATACATCTATGCTTCTTATCTTTAGATTGTTGCATATTAAGATGGCAAGTATTTCTATAGCCAATGAAAATAGAATAGGAGACATGGGACAACCCTGTCTAGCACCTCTAGTGATCTGAATTGCTTTGGAAGTTAAAGGGCCTATTTTGACAAAGACTAAATTTTCTTTATGAGTGTGATAAAGGAGAGAGGAAAATCAAATATATGCAAAACTTTAACTAAATAGTCCCAAGTTAAGGAATCAAAGGCCTTTTCTATGTCTAGACCAATTATCAATGCTTCTTGATTTTCTCTGTTGAAGTAATCTATTAATGTTAGCAGCCTTTTGATATTATCCTGTGTATGTCTGTTATATATAAAACCAATTTGGTCTTCATTAATTATTTTAGATAGTGCTAGTTTTATTCTGTTAACCATGATTGACATAAAGAGTTTATAATCATTATTCAACAAAGATATTGGTCTGTAAGAATTGCAATAATTACTGTCTTTGTTTTCTTTTAATACAGGGGTAATTAAAGAATATCTCCAAGAAGGGGGATTTTTGCTAATGTCTGGACTTCAAGAAAAGTTTTATGTAGGAGAGAAGTTATGGGAGTGGGGAATAGTTTATAAATCTCAATAATTAAGCCATATATTACTGGTGCTTTATTAGACTTACTTTCTTTAATCTTGTCTATAATTTCTTTCTGTGTAATTGGTTTTTGTAGCTCTAACTTTAATTCTTCAGAGATTTTTCTTATGTTGGGGACTATATATTCTAGATTCCTACATTCAGTTATATTTATTTCACCTTTATGATGTTCAGTATATGGATATTTAAAATCATCTAAAATGTCACCTATGTCTGAAACTTTTTTATTCTTTCCTTCATGTAATATGCTAGCAATATTATTGGTTTTTGATTGTTTTTTAACTTTCATAGATAGGTTATGAAGATGTTTTGGAGAAGTAACATAAGAGTTTATTTTTAATCTTCCCATAGCTAAATTATTATTATGGGATAGTATTTCATTATATTTTTTGTTTCTTCTATTTTCTTTTTATTCTCCATAGCACTTAAATTCTTATTAGACTTAAGTAATAAAAGTTGATTTTGTAATTCCTGTAATTCTGATTCCAATTCTTTAATTTTATTTTTGTACCAGCTGGTGGTTTTGCCATATATATATAGACTTTTAGAGAATCTCAAACCATAATTATGTTTGTTTCTGGTTTGTAATTAGTCTCTAAAAAGAATTGGAGTCCAGAAATTATCCAAGGTTTAAATTATTTAAATTTTGTAATGTATGAAAGAATCCTAGAAGTGATAACTAGCAACTTGAATTCGATATGAATTTCCAGTACAAGGGAATTATGGTCTGAGAATGGATGTGGCTGTATTAAAAAATGTAAGATTTTAGAATATAGATCTTGAAAGACATAAATTTTATCTATTCTTTTTTGGGTACCATGTCTATAGTCTTGATGTGAAAAAAAGTAAAGAGCTTGGTCCTATAGCATTATAGATGCCTCAACATTTCAGTCCATTTTTTAGTAGTTTAGCTGAGGGTGATAGCTGGGGGGTTTCTTATTTGTGGTTTTTGTAACATCTGTGATACAATTAAAATCACCTCCTATTATTATATTACTTTTAGAAATAGTTGTGATAAGATCTAAGTGCTTCTTATCTAATCCCACCCCAATACCAGGGAACCAATATAAGTTCACTAAAGTCCAAATTCTATTATTAAATTTTAGTACAACTATAGCTATGAGTCCATCCCTATCTACATGTTTATAGATAACTTCTGGATTTAATGAAGTCTTTTTCCATAGAATTATTATTCCTCTAGTCTTAGATTTATAGGGAGAATGAGCTAGTATTCTGTATTTATTAGGATCCCATGCAAATGTGTCATTTATTTTAAAATGGGTCTCTTGAAGAAAAATTACTTGAGCTTTGTTTAGTTTTAGGTACCCTAATAAATTGGATCTCTTGTTCGGTTTGTTTAAGCCATTAGTATTTAAAGGCACCAATGTTAGGTCCATATCAGGATTCGTTTGAAAAGAAAAAGAATAAAAAACACTGTGTTAGTAAAACCCTAAGTACATAAAACTCCTCCTGTAAAGCTAGCAGAATATCTATTATTAGATTTCTATTTATCTTAATCCACAATGTTTTTTTCCATGAAAGATGATAATAAAAGTTTTAAGTCAGGCATTTTGAAACTAGAGAAAGAATTGAATAAAAAACAGATTAACAGAATTTACACTTGCGTAAACTTTAATCCACCCTAAACATGGAATGAAAAGCATTCCTAGTCTAACAGAGAAAAATAAATCTGCTAGACTAACCATCCTAACCACCTATTTTGTTCTTTCCGAGTCCACAAAACCATAAATATTAATGCAGAATAATTTATACATTAAGTAACTTATAGTGATGTTATTCATCTATTCAGGCTTTAATTTCTCTTATAATCTATTAGTTAAACAATAACATACATTGTCATCAATACATTGTTAATATGAAAGTGATTATTCACAAAAACAAGAAACAAACTAGAATTTATATGTCTAAGTTTCAGAATTTAAAGGAGTAAGCAAGTATATGCTTAATTACTAATCTGACTTTATATAGGTTATTCATTTAGACCATATTCTAAATAATGCAGGTGTTTGTGAGTGCATAATTAACTAAAATAATGAAACAAATAATCCAAATTGATTTTAAGTTTCTAGGTTGATATAACATTTTCAACAAGTCCAAACAGTATTTTATATTCTCTTTCTTTTGCTTATCCACCCCCCCAAAAAAAAAGGTTAAAAAAACTGAGTGTTTATACATAGCCATGTGTAGACAAATTTCAAAAGTAAATGTTATCAAAAGTTGTTAGAACAACTCCATATAAGATACACATGATTTTAGTAGATTCCTGTATTTATAGGGGTTCAATTTAACTAGGTGAATACTTATTGATTTGGTTGTTATTAACAATTCTATGCAGATTTAAGAAATATAGTAAGTAAAATTAGTATTATATGTATGGCTTGGTATTAATATCAGTTGTCATTAGTATATGTCAAGAAGAGTAACATTATGAGACAGTTAGGTTCAATTGCCTGAAATGTTAATGTGCTTATACTGAAACCCAGGGCTCCATTTGTTACATTGTTTCATGGATTTAAAAGTTTGGTAACACTGTTTCCACTTCACAAAGACGTGATTATAAGTTAAACCCTTGGCTCTTCTAATTGTAAATTGTGCTTTCTATTAAGCGTACATTGTTGTCTATAGTACAGGAAATATTCTGTCAAGTTTAAAATGCACTATAACTTGGATACAGAATTCCTTATTTTATGCTTTACAAAAAGATACAACACAGGTAGTCTGAAAGTCATTATATACACTGCTATTTGCTACTTGTTCTCTCCCAAATGTTCATAAGCCTGAGCATATTATTTTATTTTAGAGAATTTATGAACTTTCCACTTATTGCTCATGTAGAGCCATTTATAGTAAACACAAACCTAGCTCTGAAGCATGAAAACAAATTATTAACAGTTTACTAAATAGTCCAGAAAATATATAAATTGCTGCATGGGTTACAATAAATAGTGCCATCTCTTTTAAACAAAACACTAGAGCCATTACCAAATACCTCTACTCACTTTCACTAAGGGAGAAGCCCTTTGTACCACAACAACCAATCAGGGACCTACTATCTTCAGCTCACATTGCTGTTGTAAACCGAGCTCAGTGAAATCTGAGATGATGACAGGCAATTAAATACTGTCTTGAGCACAAAGAAAAGCTTCACCTCTTTAAGTTATGTGTAAATGATTTCCCACTCAACGAGCATCACAGCACAGATTCTTTATTTTAATACTGTTCCAATAAGAGACTTCCTGTCAAACAGTCATATCAATGCATGCTGAATTTCAGTAATATAAAGCCCTGGTAAGCAAACCCACAATTGTCCCTATGCAAACCATCTCCCTAACTCTGTCACATCATAAAACAAAACACACTCAACTAAATAAGCCAGTCATACAGCCTAATCATCCATTCAGCTTCACATATGAAAGATACCTCTTTAAATTCCAGCCATCACAGACAGTCTTAGAAGCATAGATCTCTTCAATGTACAGAAACATCCCCGTTATAATCAGTGTCCCTGGCTTATGTGCGGCAACAAGCTTTCAAGATTTATGCTTTTCACAAATGCTAATCAAATCTTTTTCACTTTTCAATCCCTTTCCAGACAAACTGGACAGGAAAGGCTTACTTTCCAAAGAGCAATCACAAAACCAGATAAGACTTAAAGCAAAACCCACTTATATTATAAAATCCTGGCAACAGAGGGAAGGACACAAACGGATGCAGAGATCACGATACCTTCTCCTATTTCACCTCTCACAGAGCAAAGCCCCATTCAACAATCATGAAAAATAATAAAGGCTATCATGTTAGACTCTACATAAATCAGAGACAGAAACCATTCAAAACATGATTCACTATGAAACATAGTGATCTCCAGAAAAGTAAACTCATGTATTAGTAATTAACAAAACTTTACCAAGCTGCTATGACATATAGATTCTATTTCTGATAGTTATTGATCACAAGAGCAAATCTTCAATATTTTAAGTCAGAAGTATGTTATTCTATACAATGACTCCAATAAGTAATTAGTGAATATTTTAAACTTAAGATATGACTGCATGAAAAATCACAAATCAAAGGCACTCAGAGCAGCATATAAGAATTGAAAGAAACCGGGACTAGTAAATTTGTCACCCTTTTAAGTCATGAAATGTAAAAAAACAATATACTATTTAATTTTACTATTCCAGAAAATCTAATTTTATTGTATTACTGTTAATGGGATAAAACCAAACATTTTCTTCTTTTTTTTGTCCTACTTCGCATATAAATAAATAGGGTTCCTATTACGTGATCAAAAGTATAAAACTTCGAACACCACAAGATCAAACTTGCATGTTCGAAGTTTTATAATTTCAAACACAACAACAAAAAAAAACAACGGACAGAAATTAACTGTCGTAAGCAGGGGGCAAGCCCCCCTGCACCCCCCACACTCCCCGCTGTTTAAATATACCAACTCCGAGATCGCACTACAGTGCAGTAAAGGGAATACTGCACTGTAGTGCAATCTCAGAGTTGGTATATTTAAAGAGCGGGGGGTCTGGGGGGTGCAGGGGGGCTTGCCCCCTTAATTACAACTGTTATTGAGCTGTTTATTGTTTTAATTCGAATTGGTGAAACTTCAAACATTTGTGTTCAATGTTTTCAGGTTCAAAGTTTCAGTAATTCGATAACGCAATAGGAACCCAAATAAATTGGAACACTTTTTATTTTATTTTATTTTTTATTTTTATTATTTTACATTTGTTGACCGGGCTAGTCTAACTGGATACATGTCCATTTTCAGTAGAGGCCCGGGGAGATAAGCTCCTAGGTAGGACAATGAAATTAATACAATAACAACTAACGAAACATGAGACAAATAAAACCTATTAACAGTACATATTGCAGGTTATCACAGTAATATTTACAGTGCAGAATACAGGTATAACAAAGGAATGCTGATACAATCAAGGTATGCTAAAGATAGTTAGTAAAATAGTTTGATAAGGAGGAGTTGCTGTAAGTGAGTAGATGGGGTAGGAAGACAAAAGTATTTAGAGACACATATAGACTAGTCAGGTTTAGAGCATGGGCATAACCAGTAAGTTTTGAGGAACACTTTCAATTTGTTTTTGAAACAGGATAGTGAGGGAAGTGCGGAGAGTTTATTTGGGAGGAGATTCCAGGCTTTTCCAACTATATTAGAAAAAAGGGAGTCACCAGCCTTGTTGTTTGTTTTAGTGGTATGTACTAGAAGTTTCTGAGAAGACCTTACATGACATACCTTGTTTGAAATATAGGACAAGCACATTGTGGATGAAAGTCAAATTGCAGTAGATACTTTGAGAGATTTAGAAGGGACAGCAATTTTTTTATTCAGTTTTTTTTATTTTTATTTTTAACATCAGTCCAGGAAGATTTATCAGTGACTCTTTTCAGTGAGGGAGATGCCCAATCCATATCTTCAGATATGGATATAACATTATTGTTTTAAATGAATGCAGTGGCTTCTTCTAGGTTATTGAAAGTTCTCATTCCATTTAGATGTAAGATTTTTATTCTGGCAGGAAAGACAAGCTGTGTTTTAATGTTGTTTTGCTTTAAAAGCTTTAGTAGTGGCCAAGCTTTTTTTCCTCTGTTCCAGTACTCTAGCAGAATAATCGTTGTCCAACCTTATTGGGTTTTTGGTTATATTTTAAAGGGCTGTTCCTCCAGGCAGATTTTAGAACTAGTTCTTTGTCCAAATAGGATAACAACTTTATAACTATTGATCTGAGAGGAGTAGAAGAAGATGTTGATGCTGGCCTTCCTAAAGCTCTATGAGCCCTCTCAATGCCAAATGAGAAAATCTCCTTTAAAATCTAAGATTTTTGGAATCTGTGTATTCAAGAAAGTCATGATATCTTCCCCTTCAGCTCTCTCAGGGATGCCAAAAATTCTTATGTTAGATCTTCTCTCCCTGTTTTCAAGGTCATCCACTTTATTAAGAAGCCAAACGTTTTGTTTAATGAGGAGTTCCTTCTGGGTCTCTTCTTCTTTTAGTCTTCCCTCAATGTCATTCAGGGAGGTTTCTGTATTTATTATTTTGGATTGATGCTGCTGAATAAGTTCTTTAAGTGTATCTGTTTCTGACAATTTTTCTTGAGATTTTGTAGATTTTGTTTGAAGTCATCAATTTTAATGACAGTTCTTGTATTGCAGAAGTCACCAGTTGCAATTCTCTTTTTAAAACCAAGTCAGAGTGAAAATTCTTCGAAGTGCTCATCTCAGCAAATAAAATATTCTCCTTTATAGTTTGACAGGAAAAAGTTAATGTAGCTCTACCAAATTTTCAAATTTTATGTTTAGAGAATTTATCTATCATTGCTGAGTATTTTTGTTGAAAACAAATATTTCCTGTATTTTATATTAGTTTTATGGAACTCTGAGAAACTGTTGCTTTCATTTAGCCATTCAGGTACACTCCCTAGTTTGCTCTTTCAGTGCCAAGTAGAATGAGTACTTGAGATAAGATGAGTAGGGGCAGACAACTCAAAAATCACCAAGTTTAAAAGCACAACAGGAAATATATGTGTTGGTGGGTGGGTGCAAAAGCTTCAGGCCTACATATTTCTCAAAACAATGCAAAAACAAAACAGACAGTACATAAATCAGATCTAAATGATTAAAAAGTAAGAACAGACACAAATAAAATAAAATTACTTCCCTTGCTTATTTTCTGTTTTTTAAACTGTATTAGGAAGTCAAATAGTTGTTTGCTTGCAAATTTAGCTAAAGTCTTATAGAAAGATCAGGCCAAGCAACAAAGTTGTATATTAAATACCATTCAAGGAAGCAAAATAACCAATGGCAAACAAGTGAAATCTAAAGCCCAAGTGTTAAAAGTTTTCTCCTGGATCAGGAGTATATCAAGTTGTCATCTACACACACACACACACACACACACACACACACACACACACACACACACACACACACACACACACATGGTCTCAGGCTGCCGCAAAACAAAGGCCTACAGCTTTCTCAAAACAGGAAATCAAAACAGTAAATAAAATGAAAAAACAGAACAGACCCAACAGAAGGCAGATCTAGATGGCTAAAACGTAAGTGCAGACACAAAGAAAGTAAAATTATTACCCTTGCCTGTTTTCTTCATTTAACTACTTGTAGCCAAAGTGCTCAGAAGCTAGAGATTCCTGCCCCCTTTCTTGTTCTCTTAACTTACCTGGCTTATCTACAGCAAAAGCCCCTCAGGCCTTCCCCTCAAACTACTGCTACATTCACACTGTGAACTAACATTTCTAGGTCTCACTATTTTTTTTTTCTCTTTTTACCTTAGAGATCCTGCTTGTAGCTCAACCTGCTCCATTCCCACCCACCCCTACTTACTCTAACTTTATACTGTATCCCCACTAACCACTCCCTCCTGCCACTCCCTACTTCCTCCCACATCCTCCTATCAGCTCTTACTTCCTGTTAAAATAACAACCCCTCCACTCTTCCTACAAATTTGCTTAACCCTGCCTCCCTACTCTCTAGCCTATTATTATTCTCTTCTTTTTTCTCTCTCCTCATTATTATTAACCCTCCCGCATCTCTGCTACACTTCTCCTATTACTAAATCACCATCTGCCTTTATCCATTTTTACAACATGATACATCTTATCCTCACTACAACTCTGCTCCTTCTTCCCTCGGTCTCTGCCTTTTACATCACACCCTAACTCATATAAATCCTCCACCTACACTTACCTACCCACAAACTGATCCCTCAACAACTCATACATTCCTTATTGCCCCTGCTCTATTCTACCACAATGACACTCACCTACTTAAAATAAAACTATTCCCACCAGCATCACTATCTCCCAAAATAAAGCCAGAATATCTCTTTTATAACATACAATATTCAATTCAAAAACTCCCTATACAAAACTTACTACCGTTAGGAGATATACACCCCATTCCAGGTCCTACCAACAACTCCTCTCTCCCTACCCATCCTACCCCTCCCTCCCCCATCCACTTTTCCCTCTCAGACTTATACCTCCACAGCTACCAAAAGCTTAACTACATTGTCTCTCAAAATTCAAAGTATCCTCAGCAAAGTCACTCTGCCACACTCCTGGATATCTCTCCACTCTCGTACCATTCTCACCATCTCTCAAATCTGACAAAAACCCTATATATCTGACAGTGTACTCCTACCCCCAGCTACAATATCTTACGTCAGGACAGAATCACAAAAAGGGGGTGGTGTAGCTATATTATGCTCATAACAACTCACCCTCTACCCACTGTCTTTCTCACCACCTAATTTCCACCCAGCAGAAGTCCTCATAGTAAACTGCAAATTGAATAATCGCAAAAAGATAGCTATTGCCACCATCTATATACCTCCAGGAAACAACATCCCTACTCTTGAACACTTTCTCTCCTGGCTCTCATAAATGATCTCCGATGAAACTATCATACTGGGTGATGTTAAAATTGATTGGAAGTCTCTTTCCCCTGACTCTCCAAATACCAGCATTAACCTTTACGGCTTTACCTAACTAATCACTACCCCACTCACCTAAATAAGCACTCTAATACTAGCACTAGACTTGACTGAGTCCTCACTTCCAACCCCCACCTCTACCACAATCCCTTCATGCTCCCTGATTCCCTAAGTGACCACCTCACTTCCTCTATCCAGAGAAACTCCCCCCTATTCTCCAAATTCCATCAGTACAAAGACTGTCAAAAACTTTTCCAACTTCATCCCTGACACCTTTAACAATATACTCTCTTCAATTAACTGGTCCTTCCTTCATGACCTCTCCCTAGAAAAAGCTATGCTAAAATTCAACAGCGTCTTTCTTAACACACTAAACACCCTGGCCCCTGTTAGAAAAATTAGAGTTAAGTCCAACTTTGCTCATTGGCTTACTCAGAACACTTGCACCTTCATGCACAACAGGGATATCACTGGAAAAACTGGCAAAAAAAACTATTCCCCTTCTAATCTGCAATACTACAGAGAACTACGTAATCTAACTAAAAACAAACCTTGTCAATCTTGACAAAAAAACTTTTATCTAAAGCCACAAAAAGAAAAAAATTATCTATCCCAAAAAAATTCTGGAATATTATCAACAAGCTGCTACATCCAGGTAAACCCTCTGGTCTTAACCCCACCCCTAATAGCTCTGCCTTAAACACTGCTACACTTCTTAACTCCTTCTTCATACACTATATTCAGAAGTTAATTAAAAGAGACACAATTACCCACCCCTCTACTTATCCCCCTCATCCACCCTCAAAACCTCTTTCTCCCTTAAACTTGTCCCCACTGCTTATATCAGATCACTTCTCAGTAAACTCAAAACATGCTCCCCTTCTGCTGATAACTTACCTCCTCTTTTCCTTAAGCTAGCAGCAGAAATCATTATATATCCCATCTCAATATTAATCAATAGATCCATCCAAAAAACATAGTTCCTGATATCTAGAAGAAATTTTGTGTTATTCCCTTTCATAAAGAAGGAAACTCCATCAATCCCATTAATTTCAGACCAATTGCCATTCTATTTCCCCTATCAAAGATTCTTGAAAATGCATTCATAATCAGCTCTTCACTTACCTATTACAAGAAAATCTCCTTACCCAACCCCAACACAGCTTTCGCCCTAACCACAGTACATCCACTGCACTAATATCTTTTACACAGACTATCTCTTAATCTAGAGACAACAATAAATTAGTATCATGTCTATTTCTAGACCTCTCAAACGCCTTTGATACTGTCTATCACAACCTACTTCTGTCCAAACTCTCTGATCTTAATTTCTCCAACTCTTCTTTTTGCTGGTTCACGAGATTTCTCTCCAACAGATTTCAGTCTTTAAGATGGCTGTCTGCAACCTCCCCTTTCCCCCAAGTCCAAACAGGGGTTCCCCAAGGCTCCATCCTTGGACCCCTATTATTCAACATTTTCACTAACAACCTCTTTCTCTCTTGTCATATCTCCTCTTTTATACAATATGCCGATTAATCTACAATTATTTCCACCTCAGACAATCCCTCCCACCTACTTACCCTTACCCATAATGAACTTCTTAACCCAAATAAAACTAAACTCCTCCTCCTCTTCCTTCCTACATCTCTGCAGCACCTCAAATCTACCTTTACTGTCTCCTCCCTAAACAGCACAACTATCATGGTTGAACCCCACACTAGGGGTCATTATTAACGACCAAATTCAGTCTTCACATCCAAAACAACATTAAGAAGACTCATCAGAAACTTGGCCTTCTGTATAAAAACAAAGAATTCCTCACAAATGAATCAAAACTCTCTCTAGCAGAAGCATATCTACTATCCACCCTATTATATAATGCCACAATTCTTACTAACCTTTAAACAAATATATTGACAAACTTGAATTCACTTATAATAAAATCGCTAGATTTGCTGTTTATCAACCCTATCACTCACACCACTGACTATCTCTAAAAAATGTACAGTGGCTAGAACTGCACCACTACCTGATACTGCCCCAACTACACTTGACACATGCCATCTTAAACCAGCCCCTCTCCTGTCCTGCTCTCTCAATGCTCAACTCTCCTTACCTAACCGTACAGTCTGAAGCTCAGAACAACACCTCCTGCAGATCTACAAACCCAATAAAACCATTGGCAAACTTCTCTATAAGCCCTCTGTCACCACTGCTTGGAATAAACTGCCCCATATTTAAGATCAATCTCCAACACAAACTGTTTCAAAAACATTAAAAGACAATCTGTTAAACTCTTGGACTGCTCCTGCACTGACCCTACTTAATGTACTTCTCCCCTCTGCTTTAAACAACATTTCCCTCCTATTAATCTATTACCACTTGCCTTATGGTTGTAAGAAATTGTACTGTGACTATGCATATGATTAAATTGTATTTTGATTACTGTTAAACTGTATTATATTTCTATTTATGTGACTGTGTATAGTAGAAAACTATATGTGATTACTGTTGTACTGAATATTACTACCATTATACTTATTGTATTGTTAATGTTTATACTATGTATTTGCATCTTCCCAGTAGGACTAACCCAGTCAACAAATGTCAAATAAATAAAAACTCCAGCATGGAGTCAAATAATTGTTTGCTTGCAATTGGAGCCCAAACATTATTGAAAGATAAGAATGGAGTGATCTTATTGTTAATGCTTTTAACACATTTAATATCAGTATTGCAGGAGCCAGTCTCACTTTGCTTGCCTTACAAGCATGGTATGACACCTGAAATAACTTTGCACGGTTATCCACTGTTACTAAACTGCTCCAGCTATTGCTCCAAATTTGCGCATAACTGGTTTACTGAAAATTGTCTCAAATTAAAATTCAATCAAATATAGCATAATAGTGTTCAGCAAAATAGCTGTTCCCACCTCATATGTTATAAGTGGCATTCCTCTTCTAATAGATTTGGTCTTAACAGATCTGAGCACTTATTTGGATAACTCTGTTATTCTCATGTTTCCATGATAGTCAGGAAACCTTTCTAGCTGGCCCACTTAATTTCTAAGGGGATATATTTAATATTCAGATGACATCTTACCACTGTACTGTTGTCTTATTAGACCAATCACTGAATACAGTGCCCTCTGTAGTAAGCACAACTCCAAGCCTATTGCTCAACTGGAAAGGCACTAGTGAGTTTTAGCCAAGAAAAATTAAGGGGTTTAAATCCTTCACTTATCCCAATAGAGTAGCATCGCTATCCTTATATTCAGAAGCCTACCAGTTGCTCCGTGGCAACCCATGTCTCACTTTTTAAGTAATGAAAGACCCAGACCTGCTTGACCTCCTATTTCTTCACAACATCAGTGGCTCTGCAAACAGCTGTACTAGTTACCAAGAAATAAACAAGACTCACTGGAGAGATAGATTCATAACTCAACATATTCCTAACTTATGCAATATCTTACCACTACAGTTCAAGCAAAGTATAAGTCTGCCTTTAAGGCTAGTCTTGCTAATTGGATAAGTGGACATACATTTTGCATCACTGTTGTAACGTGCGGCCCTGCTCAGTTTTGGAAGTGAATGTTACTAAGTGCTTGTAAAGGGTGGCAGGAGCTTCCAAGTGTATCTATTTAAAGATGAATATGGCTAGGCATGTTATACCTCCTTCATTTGCTAGCCTAGAATCATTCATATTTTTTCTTTTCCTACTTTTTCCATGTGGCTAGCACTAGAAACATGTTAACCAGAGTATTCTATGTAAGAACAGCTAAGATATTTTCTATTCATGCTGTTCAATAATTGCATTTAAGAACAAACTAAGTAATCATTTCAGTAGCCTGAAATTTAGCTTTACTAAGCTGGTTACAAACTCTTTAAAGGTCAGTCTTTGTCCACAAGTCTGATTATGAACTATGACTCGAGGAGACAGTCTGTCGTGTCCTTATACGTTATTATTCCTAAGAACAGCCACTTCTCTCTGAACTCCCTGCCTCTCTATCCTGGTAGTTAGCCACTGTTCTCTTCATCCTGTCCTGCATCCCTCCCAGTTTGTTTTCCATTATGTAGATTGTTACTCTGCTCGTGTCTTTCCCTTTTCTTTCATTACTGAACAACCCATACTGTGCCACCTCCATGTCCCACACCTGCTTGTCATTGGCCAGTGTTTCTGTGATACAGAATTGTCTGCCCTTGTTTTCTATATCACTGCTGCATCTTCCTTCCCAGATTCCTTATGCTGCAGAGTAAGAATGCTGAGCCACAGTCTGAGCCACTCTTGTTTGTTCCTCTGCATCTCTTTTTATCTTATGTCTACTGCGCAAACACCCACCCCCTCTTCTGCTTTTATCACTCTCCCTTACCTTTCCATCTTAGCTTAAAAGTATGATCATTGAGATACACTGTTGTAACACAGCACTATCCACAGCTCTCACTTCTGAGCTAATATGGAGTCTGTCCTTTGCACATAGCTGTTTTGTCTGCCTGCCAGTCCTCCCCCCAACCACCAGTACCAATGCCAACAATTTCTCCATTATGGACAGCACAGCCACTCATTATAATCATTAATCCTCTCTTCCTCTGTGTGCTGACAGCTGGTACAGGTAACATTTTCGGCAATGTTACTTTCAACACACTTTCTTGACATCTGTCTGCTACCTCCATCACCCTGCTTTCTACCACTTCAGCTGTATTCATGAGCAGATCCTTGGTACCTAAATGCACCACAACTTATGTTCACCACACATTTTTGTTGATCATTTTGTTCACCTCTTCCCTCATCTCGCTCAGTTTAAGCCCTAAGACCAGATTCACTCCTTTTCTGTTTGTCTAGATTCTTGATCCCAATTGTGACTGAGTCTCCAATCCCCAAAACACTCTTATCTTTCTCAGTACTGACTGTGCTCTCCTTTGCTCCCTAATCTGTGCCAGTACCCCACTTACCTGTAACATTTCCACCATTCTCACTCATCCTGATTGTCTGTGTTGGTTGCTATCCTCAATATGATGTATGCAAATTCTTTCTATCTCTGTTTTACTCTGCCAACAAAACCATTCCACTGTCCCATCTCTTTTTCTCCTTGCTTCTCCTGTGTGTCTCAGTGTGCCTCCCTGCTCAACTTGCAGGGTTGGCTCATAATAAGCCATCTCTAGTTCTGTTTCCACATTGCCACTTGTCACTACATTTTGTACATTGGCTTCCTTCTCCATATCCTCCCTTTCATGGCTCCATCTTCCACTTTTTCACTTAACTTTTCTCTGTCCTGCCCCTCCTGCCTGCACTCATCCATCAAATTCTGCCTAAGTTCTCTTATCCTCTTCCTTTCTGTCTCTAACTTTTTATGCCTCATTCTGTCTTCAAGCTAGCCAGTACCTCATCATCATCTCTGGTCCAGCTCTACCCTTTCATATCTAGCTAGCTAGTCAGCTAACATCCCTATCTCCCATATAACACTATGAAGTTGCCCTAATTTCCTGCAGACCCCACATCATCTGCCAACCAAATGTTCTCTGAACCCCACTGCTGTTATACATCCTGAACACCTTATTAATATCTCCCTTACACTTCCAGCTATGTCAGAATGCACCCTTCCTTTGAATGGCAGTCTCTTAGAATATTTAACTTAATCTGCTGCTTTGTCCAGAGCCCTCGTCCATTGGAACATAACAGTCTGTTCCACTCTTCAGTCACTTTCTGTCCTCACATTGACCCAGACAAGTCAGATATAAATGCGCATCATTACATAATATGATGTCTAATGGGCAAAGCCAGTTATAATACAACTTGACAGTGGAATTTGCAATTATCTGTCATGTTTCTATGTAAACTGCCCCCCACCCCGATTACCATATTTTATGCTTACAATTCTGTCCACTGGTGACAGTACTTGGCTTCACTGTACTGCATTATGTACACAGAACTATACACTACTCTGTACTATGCCATGTTTTATTTCTCTGCAGTGTGCTTCACTGTATTATTTGAGAGTGCAACTTTAGTTTATGCATTTTTTCACAAGTCTATGTGTAGGCCCACCTCTTTGGTCTCTAAATATTAATGAATTGATTAATTAATTAGTTAAGGTATGTAAGTAGTCACTAGCTAGCAGAATATTTCTGTATTTATAAGACAAGTCAAGAAAATGCACATCTTTGAAGTATGTAAGTTTGTATATCGGTCAAGTGTTTATTCTGATATACAGACTTCAAAGGCATTAGAAATATTAAATCATTCACACCTTGGCAGCCAGTACAGTAGCTGTATATATTAAACTCTGTCTGGTTCCATTAATCTGGTCATGTTGCAAGAGTGCAGCATAAGACAGTCGTGTAGATACCTTGATACTCAGAAATGACAAATGCACTAGAGATATCATAACTGTCACTATGCATACGTGAGAAAGTCTGCCATTAATCTGTTCTCAAGTCATGTTGTATCTACCATAATTAATTTCTGTCCCATCTGATAGGCACAATTTAGAAATGTGTTACTGCACTTTTTCCATTAATATTAAAATATAATTTGAAAGGTGACACCTGCTGAAATCTCCAAGACATTAATATAAAGTGCTGTTTATCCATCTGAATGCTAAACTTTTTTCCCACATGAGTACATTGCCACCCATATGGTATGAAATACTTATGGATGCATAGCATACCCAGCACACAAGATTAGTTTGATCATACATAGCAAGCATTTGCAAAAACTGTCTGCTTACAACAATATTGCCAGTCAATGCATGTAAACTATTTCCTCACTAATGCCTTTTTCCAGGAATCTAACTAAAGAAACCCTACAGTATGCTGTTACACCTTCCTGAGATGGTTTGTTTTTATCAAACACATGTGAAGCTTCCACCTCTGACGTTACCATGCATGCATGCTCTACAGCCATCCTGTGATTTTTCCCTTGTATGCTCTGCTACTCATTTGCCACATAACTGTTGAAATGGTTTGCAAGCCAAGACAAAATTCTTTATCAGAAAGGCTTTTGCAGTCAACAGTAATACTTTTCATAAACTGCGCTTAGCAAAATTACCCTAATCTATGTTGCCCAACCACCTGGCAGAATATTATTATGCCCACTCCTAGCAATGATGGTTATACTGCACGTATGTTAACATTTTATGTAAAATAGACCCTGAATCATTTTACTATCATTTCTGAAAGCAATTTTGTTTGTTCTCTTACTAACCACTTAAGTTTGATTGCTGCTTTGATTAAAGACTTCAGGCAATTTGCTAAAAGTTTTCTATATTCACCCTGTGGATCACTTTATTTTCACGCTGGGTGATACCTGGGCACAAACCTTAATAAAGATAAATATTTGGAGATAAACTGGATTACTGATGGTCTACATGCCAAGAATGTACTCACTTAGTGATTGACTGGTTTGCTCCATCTATTCAAGAGCACAGGGAGCCACATGTCTGTGATGGCAAACAGCAGTCATGTGTGACAAAAGCAGTCCTGGATAGAATGCACATACATCATATGCTGTGCACACACACACACTTACAGGCATTTCAGCAGATCACCAATTCATCTATTAGCATGTCTCTCAGATGTAAGGTGAGACTACATAGTTCATAGGTTTGTACTAAGCTAACTGCTCTTGTGAGCCATTTTAAGCCTAGCCAATTATTCCTTGTGAGAATCAAACCCTGCACCTTGTGTTTGTAAGGCAAACACCTTAACCATTAGGCCACCATCCCAACCATGGCAAAACCCACACTGACAAAAAGAACACATGCATACATTTCCCAGAAAACATCCCAGGCAGGAATCAAACTGCAGAGCCAGGTGTCATAAGGCAGCAGTTCACCACTGCATAAAAGAAATGCTTAAATATGGTGCAACCAAATGTCACAGAACAGTAGAAAACCATCTTGCATAGCTGTTGAGTAAATGCATATATGATGAAACTTCACATGTAGAAAATGAAAATATATAAGTAATATAAATTAGTAGTGTGTGCCCCATTTGCTATGTGTTGTTTTAGCAGTATACATTCTGTAATATTACATAACTGCATTTTATAAATACTAAAATATTCTAGATGTCTTTACAGAAGAGTTATTTTTTTAATTTTCATTTTAGTGTCCCTTAAGGTAGTTTTGATGCAAGTCATTTTTGTATTCTTTGCAATGCAGATAACCTAAAATCACAGTGTCAAATTAGTCTTATGTGTAAGGTGATGGATTGCATCATTATAGACCTTATAAACAAGGATATAAGCAGTGTTCAAAACCTATACCCTAACCAGTTTGGGTTTGTTAAAGGCAGATCCTGCCTCTTAAACCTGGTGGACTTTTTTGAAAATATCACTAAGGCATTAGACCCAGATAAATAAGTTCACACAGCATTCCTGGACTTGGCCAAAGCCTTTGCTACCATTCCACACTTGGGCATATTTAATAAGCTAATCCAATTAAATGTAAACCTCTACATTACTCACTGGATAGCAAATTGGCTCACTGCAGAACCCAGTATGTTAGTGTTGCAGGCACTCTCAACTAAAAGAGGTAGCAGCAGTGTCCCTTGGGGATAAGTTCTGGGACCACTCCTCTTTGGTGTCCACTTCTCCAGCATTAAAGCAGACCCCAAAAGCCTTTGTCTGTTGAAGTTTTCCAATGACTGGAAACACAGAGCTGTCATAAATTCTCCAGGTCACCTGTGTATTCTCTGGAAGGGTCTAACTCATGCTAACAAATGGTGCTTGGATCACAGCCTCAAACTAAATGCAAAAGAATGCAGCATTACGTCTTTTGGGAAACCTGGATATTCCTGGTCCTATCACATAGGCCACATACTTCAGAAATTGTCTTGGTTATTAGGAACTTGAGCACCTCCACTGAGAATGAACTAACCTTTACCTACCGTGTGACCTCTGTTTTTAGAAAATCCTTTTGTGTAGCCACACTAGTCACTAGGAGCATATCTTCTAGATCCAAGTCATTGCACCCCTCTGCTCCACCTTTATCAGATCAATAATAGAATATAATGCTCCCTTTGGTATGCACTTGGCTAGGCATATGATCATGCTCCAGAGACCATAGAACTTTCCTTACCAAAAAGACAAAAGACAAAAAGGACAAGAGCATGTCCTCCTTTAGTTATGCTGACTGCCTTAAAGCACTCTTATTCTTTTACATTTTCTAGTCTGACTATTGATTAGAAAGCTCCACCTTGTCAACAGAGCTTTCAGGATCTGGACCTATGTAAGCTCTTACACATCCATAAAACTAATACCATCTTAAACACCTGCTCAAAAGACTTAAACTAGCATTGAAACATAAAGAGGAACTGTTGGCAGGATAGGTATGTTTCACCTATTTTACAGAATAGACTCCCTGTTTTAGGCAAAGCAAACTAGCTCCATGACCCCTGTGACCTCTCTCCTCTGGGCCAGTGATCAAGGAGTCTTAATCCTCACCACAGACACCAGTGAAGGACATTCACTTGGAATAAAAAATAGATACAGACAGTATTTCCAGATGCAGCTCTTGGCACCAAGCACAATTTCCCTTAAAAGCTCACAGGGAACACACTGTCATCCTGGGGTTTCCCTCTCTCTCTCCAGCCCCAAATAACACTCCACACTGACCACACCTGTAGAGTTGAGTCCTCAATTGAGTGTTCCAAGCTAAGTCCTCCACCACCCATTCTGTGAAACCAGTACTCTGTGTCCCTGCTCCAAGTAGCTGACACACACTCTTTGAGATTTGACTTTCACACACACACACACACACACACACACACACACACACACACACATGCACACACACACACACACACACACACACACACACACGCACACACACACACACACACACACACACACACACACACACACACACCTGGGAAAAGCTGGCACAGATTTACCAGCTATGCTCCCTCTGACCAGGCTATAAGGTAGATACTGCCACCAGAACACTCCAAAGCCAGCTACTCTAAGGCTCTTAAAAGGGTGCCCAAATATACTGAGTAAAGTTAATACTAAAACAAATAGTAGTGTTTGACCAATGCAGCAAGATTTTCAGCAGCAGCCACAGTGTCACCAAATAAATACACATACTCTCAAAGGTAAAAATATTCTCTAAAAGACTAGCCACAATGAAAAGTTTAAATATATTTAATAATAAAAGAACATGAAAATAATAAATATCTATTTACAATAAACACCAGAGTTTTAGTCACAGGAAATATCAAAAATAACACAGAAAGATTCACACAGATACAGAAAAACAAAACGTAACTAATCTCATTATATTTTCCTGAGTGATCTAAAGAATTACTGTCCCCTAGTTCACTTACTAGAGCAAGGCAAGATGAGTAGATGCGTGGTCTTGTCAGTTCCAAAACAGAGTACTCTGGAACTTTTGTCTCATCTATTATTAAAACATCATTTGATGCTGGATTACAGAATGACATCACATATATCTGGTAATCTGCCTTCTGGTTCCCACACTACTCCCTTTACTAGAAACTGAACCAAAATCTAGCACATATATCTCATAATACACACACATAGAGCTTTGCTAAGATGTGTTACAGCATCTGGAAGCCATAAAACTATTTCAAAAATGTCTACCTTTCCAGGGTAGCAATTAGTTTTCCCTTAAGGATGATATAGTAGGATTCCTAGTCCTGGTTTTCACAGACATTTTGCCTCTGGCTGCAATCAGAACTGTAAGATACAATTTTTATGGCCTAAACCAGGTATTTTAATTTCAGACTATTTTTCCAAGTTAGCTGGACTGAGATTAACCTATTCTCTTCCAGTATCCTCTGTTACAATATATTAATTTCAAGAGTTACAGTGCAGTTTGACATATAGATGTATTTGTTTTCTGTCTAGCAGGACTTGCTGTTGGTACATTTTTAACACAAGCAACTTTACAAATACATTTTCAACACAAGCACCTGCACAAATCAGTTTGATATACAAATGACATATAATTCTTTACAAAACTCCTGCTGCCTATGCTGCCATATGTTACACATATGTTGCCCTACTGGCATAGCTGGCAATACTTCACATCATTACAAAGCTTTTTAAGTATAACTTATACAACTAGATGGGGAATCCAAGAATGCCACCAATTTGGCACTTCTAACCCTTATGGAAGTTGGCCAAAGCTAAGTAAGAGTCTAGTATTAATTCATGTGTTGGTAAATTGGTGGAATCATTGGCTAGGCTACCAGTAGTCCACTGGATCAACAGCTTAAAATGAACCTATGAATCTATGAACCTGTGCATGTGTGTGTGTGTGTGTGTGTGTGTGTGTGTGTGTGTGTGTGTGTGTGTGTGTGTGTGTGTGTGTGTGTGTGTGTTTGTACATACATGTGTGTGAGTATGTGAGCATATGCACATGCATATGTTTCTGACCTACAGCATATCAACAGCAGTATGCAATAATAGCCAGGTAGGTACAATACTACAGTGGATCACCATATCATAGCATCAGGAGTGTTTGTCCCCTGCATCTCCTCACCTCAGATTAATTTCTTGCATACCTGAAATATTGAGGGTGCCTTGCCTATGTGTAAGTAATTTAAATGTATGTATGTATATGTGTATTTATTTATGTATTTATATTTGCTGACTGGGATGATCTGACTAGACCATGCAAACCCCTTTACTACACAAGTCCAGAGAAAAAAGCCCCATTTGTATGCATGCAAACACTTTTTTTGTTTAGGGATTAGTAGTTTTTCAAATCAATATCTTAATATTAATAAGCAGATATAGATAACACTATTATGTACATTGTTATTATATATAAGGGAATACAGGATGTCATACATTATGAGATATGTGGGTACAATTTTCACAAGCACACATATGCAGGTGCAGGTGAACAAACCTAAAAGGAAACAGAAAGTACTAATGAAGCAAAAAGGAGCCATCAATAAGGAATAATGACAGAAGTGGGTCATTGTGGTTGTGGAGCGGCCATCCTCCAGGAGACATTCTGGAGGATATAGCATTGTGCCATCTGTAGGCATCTGTCTGGGCAGTGAGAAAAGACTTTTAATCTAGAAACCACATTTAATTCCAAGGGACCACAAAACCTAAAAATGCTTCTCTAGAAATTTCCCATAATGAGGAAGAATTGCACCACAAATGGCTGGAGTGGGGTGAAGGTACTGGATCAGATATTCCTCCAGCAAGCTATATCTCTACCCATTTCTTCTGTGGTCCTAATGCAGAATAGTTACCTATGGAGACATCATTAGTGAAAGTTAGAAGAGTTTTGGGAACAGACCCAAGGATCAATATAGCTTGGGAACTCTCGGATGAAGGAGGGCTTTGACTTCACTGAGGATCCACTGAAGAGATGCATCCTTGCAGAAATATGATTATCTGTTAGGAAGAGGGCACTAAGCTCTTACTGTCAATGTTAAATGTATGTTACATTATAAATTCAGACACAGAAAAGCAGCAGTAAAATACTGGCACTTTCTGTTAAACAGCCGCTGAGAACAATTTAATGAGAATAGTGATACATGTAAAAAGGTATACACAATAGTAAGGGATGGATAACCTGAACATCACACCCTGGTTGGAGAACAAATGTTCTCCAGCAGGGTGTTAATCTACGAGAAATGCCTGTTAAAAAATTAGTCTGCCACTTCACGGCACCATATCAAGCTGAAATAAAATAATGGTGCCATTATTTTAAACTCACTGAGCAGCACTTTTGCTGTTTAGTGATTCTAAAAGATAGAAGAAAAACATTAAAAATAAAAAAGCATGTGTGTGTATGTGTTTATGTCTGTGTGTGAGTGTATGCATGTATGAGAGTGAGAAAGAGAGAGAGAGAGAGACTAAGCTATTATTTTATGCTTGCTATGCAGTGCTTTTGCTGTTTAGCGAATATAAAAATAAACAAAACAGAAAATAAGTCTGTGTGTGTGTGTGTGTGTGTGTGTGTGTGTGTGTGTGTGTGTGTGTGTGTGTGTGTGTGTGTGTGTGTGTGTGTGTGTGTGTGCATGTGAGAGAGAGAGTGAAGAGTGAAGAGTGAGAGCGATCGAAATTTTAGGAGGAAAGGACCAAACATATGAGGCAAAAATCTGGACAGTTGAGAGGTATGCTCTCGACTCAGCTCAAGATACCTGTATAAGCCTAAAATAAAAGTGAGACAAAGGTTCAAAATTGGAACATATTTTACTTGAATATTAGGATTTCTGTTAGCATGCATTTTCTGAAGCACAGGTGTGCATGTGAGAGGGAGTGCGTGAGTGAGATTGACTACTAGCAGCAGTAGCAGTAAAGAAAACTGCACACCTCTGGACCTTACAGCTGAAGAAATCTGGATAAAGCCTAAAATAAAGATGGAACAAAGGCTCAAAAATATGAACAGATTTTAATTATTCCTTTTATATAATTACAAACTTGCTTAAATAAAAATGATTTGTGTTGGCATATATTTTCTGAAGGAAATAAAGGCCTGAAACTGAAATGTATGCCATTATTTTGAAACTTTATTCTCCAATGACTGGCAACAAACCAAACTTTTAAGAGAAAGGAACCAAAAATAAGGTAAATACCTGAATATTTTTAAAGTGTTATATTTTGGATGTAAAATGCTTCTTCCAGCACCATTAACATATACTACATCAAGTTTGAAACATTAGGCAGAGGAACTATTTTACATCAAAAATATATATAAAAATAAAGTCATAAAAAATAAATAAATAAATAAAACACAAGAAGTTTACAGACATTCTATTCTCTAAGTGCAACAATGCCTTCCAAGGTGTGTGTTATTGTGGAAATAACACCTTTCCATGGATGTAGAGGCCCTCCGCCTGCAGCATCGGGCATCAGAATACCCCAGTGTTATTTCCACAATAACACACACCCTGTTGGGCATTTTTGCTTGCTTAACACTGATGAGAAAATGTTAAGCAAAATAACATCAGAATAGAAAAGGTAATTAAAAACAAAATCCCCAGTGCAGACATAAAGTTACATGTTCTGGTGGCTTTGTAGTAAGAATGATATCTTGATGTTGTAGCATGGTACATAGAAAATTGTAACATACAAAATTTAATGAAAACACAAGAAGAACAAACAAGTTAGTGTAGCTCTCTATATGGATATGAATTAAATCAGCAGACCAAATGAGTAAACAAGAGAAGACAAGACACTGTAGATCACAATGGAAACTTAAAAAGTACAAGGCAATCTGCACAGATGTCATGTACTGGGCTGTTACTTCATTGAACTAGTATCCGTTGTATTATATTCGACTGAAGGTTCCCAAAATGAATAAAAAAGTAAAATCAGAGATACCCAAATGATATTTAACTGAAACCTCAGGAAAAAAAAACAGAGATACACAAGGCTATGTCAGCTTGTACATAATGAAATACCCCCCCCCTCCGCCAGTGAAAGTCAGCTTTTGCCAGTGTAAAAACAATGTTCACATAGAAACATCACCAAAATATCATCTGTCAAAAAGTTGTTTTAACAACATGACAGGCCTCCATATAGCTTTTCTACCCATTTCACTCTGAAATTTGGCCTCATCCAGGAGAGCTAACATAGCAAACAAAATGCAAGTAAATATATACATGCATACATACATGAGAAAAGAGAAAAGGAAATGGCCAGAGGTATCCCTTAAGTAACAGAAAATGGTGAGGTATGGTTGAAAGGGAACAGTAATATGCCTTGTGCTACCTGGAACACCTCAAGTACGGTGACATACACACACGCACATGCGTGAGTGTGTGTGTGTGTGTGTGTGTGTGTGTGTGTGTGTGTGTGTGTGTGTGTGTGTGTGTGTGTGTGTGTGTGGTGGAGGGGATTCACTGGGGCATAGAAGGGATAGCTGACAAGATGTTGACTGGTGAGGAGAAGCTGCACAAGTATTACTATACAAACAGCAGGAAGGAACCTTTTCATCCTCATGTTCTGGCATATGATAATCATTTATTGTTATTTTCTTCTCCAGTCTTACTTCATCTATCATAGAAGTACTGAGGAATGCTAAGCAATATGGAAGGCTTTTCCCTTATTTCTTTCACTAACTCTTGACACCACAAGAAGGGATATGAACAGCATATAGCACATATTGGGTTTAAACTGCTCAGAACTGTTCCTTCATGTCTTCCCATCTCTGATTTGTAATGCTGAGAACATTTTAACTAAAATCACCAAGGACAAACAGTGATGAGTTAGGTTCGCTTTCTTGTCACTGGGGTGGTATATGGTTTAGCAGTATTAAAATGAACATTCTGCTTTATTATTACAGCTGTCTTTGCAAAATGTGTAACCCCCCCCCCCCAGCACTAATTTCTTAGACTATGAACACTTATTACAGATTTTCATTTCAGGAGCGCAGCTTTTTTCACAATAAACAGTGCAAGTTATATGAAAAGTAACAGGTGTTTTGATGGAACCTAATCCATTTTGCTTGCTTATAAGCTTGCAAAATAATAATATGTCCTTATAGTATAGATGTTAACGGTGGTCAGTATATCCATGTCGACATCAAGATGGAACAGGGAATGTTATGAGCAATCAGAAATGATCTTCTAGCAATATTTATAAGCAGCTCAGAACCATTTATGGGTACTTCTAGTTAAATGCTACAATATTTTGGTTTCTAAAAGAATTTCTACAATGCATTAGTTTCTAAAAGAAACTGCAGAGAACATTTATGGAGTTATCCTTTATTTCAGAATCACCACTTTAGGCAAGAAGTCAAGTCTTTGATTGAGGAATGTAAAACTGTCTTAAAGGTATGGTTATTCTGAATTAATAAAGCAAAATATATTTTGAACTGAGCAGGAAGTTTTTGTAAAACTCCATTATCTATTTTCCATATAATATGCATGGCTGGTATTTGTATAGCTCCACTAATATGTGACCCATCCAACTCCCATTATTGAAATGCATCAAACAACAGCTTGAATCCTTCCATTTCTGGTCACATAATAGGAAAAGATGTGACAGCAGAACTTGACTGTTAGGATAAATGGTGGCTAACTAGGTGGAACTATCAGCTCCCTCTAAAATTAAGTGCATAACATTAAAGGGTTCTTTATCTTGGTGTCACTCAAGGGGGTACCAGTATGTGTCAGCTTGGGATGAGCTGCTGCACAGCTGATCTCTTGTACCTCTCATTTCACAGCTTCTGCATACTGGCTAAAACCTTGCTGTCCCAATAGTGCTTTTTTAAGGCAGAGTCCAGCTAATGGATCTACCAATATAAAAATCAAAACAAATAAAAAAACAAACAATATAAAGACAGCACTGCCCAATGCTAGAAAGCTAAATAAAGTGTCTGATTTGAGGACCTCTAGCATTTGGAGCAAATTTGCTCATAGGTTCATAGGTTGGTAATAGGCTATTGGCCCTAGGGCCTATATAAGCCTAGCCATAAGAATTCCCTGGCTATTTCTTCACGCAATATTTACTTCCCTGTGTGTGTATTATTACTGAAACCTGGTTTAAAATTGTTGAAAGGATTCCCTCTGTAACAGGGTTTTGCATCAACCATGGTTTTATATCCAGTGGTAAATGGAGTAGAGTATACATATTTGTTAAATATCAAAGTAGATTCCTAGAGATCCATAAGCTGAAATTTTTAAGATGCAAATCACACTAAATAAAAGCAGCTATCAGATCATAGCATGTAAAAGGACTCACTCAATGCCCTCTAAATATTGTTTCTTAAATATATTGCATGTATCCATAACCACTTGTTCCCATTTTTACACATGGGGTCAGGATGCCATATCAACAATGGCAACCAACTAGAGCCAATCTTCACACTGTCGGGCACTAACACACACACACACACACACACACACACACACACACACACACACACACACACACACACACATTTGTAATGCAGGAGGACAATGGAGCACATGGAGAAAACCCATATGAACACTGGGAGGACATGCAGACCCCACACAAAAGGCACCCCAGCCAAGAATTAAACCACAGAACCTTCTGCTGTGAGGTGACCACATCACCTGCTTCAGATACACAGGACCAATAAACAACCTTCCATAAACAAGAACTCACTGGACCAAATAGTCAAGGAACCTAAAACAGGACAAAATGTTCTTGACCTTGTCCTTACAAATATAACATCTATATGCACAGTGCCACAGGGATACCCCTCCCCAGTTAAATCTGACCACAAACTGGTGACCATCAGATGTAAATATCACAGTATTCAAAGATGTCAAACATACTAATCTCTTGCAATTCTATGATGAAGTCTAAAATTCAAGTATAACTGTAACCCCTAAAATGTTGACATGACTAGCAGTTATGCAGATAAATTCTATGGTCATTTATACAAATATTTTAACTTGACAGTCCCTACCAGAATCAAACAAAATGGGAAGAGCAAACCAACCTGGTGGTCCATATGCATAAATAAGCAATACAATAAAAGAAAAAAAAAAGTTTCTTAGACTATACAGCAAAACTAAAGACCCACAGATAAAGGTCAACATAAATAAAAAATATCAAAGGTACTGAAAAATACCCTCAGGAAAACAAAGGTATCCCATGGACTTAAACCAGCATCAGAAGGTAAATATAGTTACCAATCTTTATTTACTTACATCAGGAAATTAAAAAATAACATCCAGCAATGCTCTGAACTTATTCAAAATGGCACCACCTACTCAGAATCAGTAGATATCATAAATATGTTAGTTAACAAATTCAGTGCAGATTTCACCCTGAGACAGCTATATAAAATCCATATATTCCAAGGGATTTCAAACCGCCTATCATCATAAAAGAATGCTTGCTAAAGGTACTTATCAAAATAAAGATACATCCTCCACGGGACCTGATAACAAGCATACTGACTGACTGCCTACTCCTGTGATATCCATCCTGAGCTTAGCCACTGGCTTTGCCCTGAGGTATGGCACACAATAAATGTAATGTCATTTAACAGCATGGCCTCACCAGGGACCCAAGAAACTAAATACCCATTAGCCTGATGAGCCTCACTGGCAATAGAAATGGTCATGACTGACCTCACAAGCTATGATATTAAAATGTTATAAGATTTGACCTCCAGCAGTTTGGCTTTTTAAGGGTATATCCTGGCTAATGAATCTGGTAAATTTCTTTGAGCAAGTAACCCAAGCCGTGGACAGCAGTCATGCTGTCCATACATCTTTTCTTGACCTCACAGAAGCATTTGATACACACATGCTAACATAATTAACTTGCTAAATGTGCTCCAAACTGATCTCTGTGCAGTTAAGAAGATGGCCAACTGGCTGTGAGACAAAACCCAGACAGTGAGGGTAGTGAGTGCATCCTTAGAGAGCATGAAGGTAACCAGTTGATTTATTCAGGGATCTATACTAGGTTGTCTACTATTTGTGATCTACTCTTCCAATTTCAAAATGAAAAAAAACAAGATCTCTACTTAACTAAGTTTTTGGATGATTGACTGGGTGTCATTTTTAAATCCCCTTCTGACGTGCAGAAGCTACAACTTGACCTTACATAAGTTAATAGCCAGTACACAGAAAATAGGTTAAAACTAATATTTTTGCATTTGGTAAACAGTCCCTCAACCTAGCTTACAGTATAGACAGCAAACAACTTCAAAATGCGATATCATGAGAGACCTTGGAACATGGCTAGATAACTCCCTCTCCTTTGATCAACATGTTGCAACTGTGATTAGGAAATCCTTCTATCTGGCACAGCTGATTATAAAGGGCATATCCTCTAGATCTAAAGAAGTTCTTACCCCCACTATATTCTGCATTGAACAGACCCATCATAGAATACAATGCACCCCTTTTGGCGTAGGTTACTAGGCATATTAGACAGTTGGAGAGACCTCAGAGTTTCCTAACCAAAAAGGTCATGGTCCTAAAAGACATGAGCAACTAGTAGAGGCTGGACACTCTGTCCCTGTATTCAGTGTCCTGTTGACTCCTTAGGAGCAATCTGAGCCTTGCTTTTCAGGCCATTAGGGATCTGAGAAACCAAGATGTATTATATTACCAGAAATCAAATAGTCCAGTAAACACTAGGGCCAGACGTCTAAATCTGGTTCAGAAAATAAACAAATCATGGTGGAGATACAGATTCATTACACAATAGCTACCCCTTCCACTCCATATCAAGCAATGCGACACACTATCTTCCTTTAAAAATTAGTTAGAAAACTGGACATTTTCACAAATTCACCACCAGCATGACTGGCCTAACTGTCCTTGAAAAAGCAAGGTAAGGTCTGAAGTTGGGTTCTGGCAGAGCATAAATGGACAGAAGGCCCAGTTGCTTTGTGGTTTCTATGATTATGTGTTGCATCTGTGATAGTATGATACTATGTTTCTAGAAAAAGGAATGCATATTATATTTCTGCAGTATTTGTTTCAGCAATTGCAGTTCTTCTGCTTTTGTTTATTTGTATTTATAAGTATGTGTGTAGAGCACTGATCCACATGGACCTGTTTCATGCTCATCCCAGGAAGGCTATCTAGTTCAGTGACTTGCTAAAAGGCAGACAGTTAGGTAAATGGAAGCTGAGGGAATCAAACTCTGGACCACAGGAAGTGGGTAGTAAGCAATTCAAAGCCTCTGTCCTCTGCATTAGCTGCCATAATAACAGAATTAATAATATTGCAATCCACATATATTTTTAAGTTATTGCAATAGTGCATTCTTTTTACATCATACTCATCCTTCTCTGAGGATCAAACTCAGAGCCCCCACCCCCATTCTGTGCAGTGTACCACTATACCAACAGGAAAGGCAGTCCATACAGCCTACCTCGATCTGGCGAAGGCCTTCGATACAATACCCCACTCGGGTATCATTGAAAAACTCATCAGCTTAAATGTTAACCCATACATCACAAGATGGGTTGCAAACTGGCTGAGTGACAGAACCCACAGGGTCAGAGTTGCTGGCGCCATGTCAGACTCAAAGCCTGTCACAAGTGGTGTACCACAGGGCTCAGTCCTGGCACTCTCTTGTTTGGCATCAACTTTTCTGAAGTACAAGCAAACACAGGCGGGTTATGGCTGACAAAGTTTGCAGATGACTGCAAACTGGCCATAGTAGAAAACACATCTGACACAGATATCCTTCAGAAGGGTCTCACAGAAACGGATAACTGGTGCCAGAGCCATGGCCTAAAGTTAAATGCCAAAAATGCATAGTCATACCCTTCGGGAAAAACAAGGTTACCCTAGCTACCAAATAGGTGGCAATCCACTGAGCATAGAAGAAGTTATCAGGGACCTGGGGACCCAGGTTGATAGTAGTCTGTCATTCGACACCCATGTAGCTAAAGTAGTTAGGAAGACCTTCTACATTGCCCACCTTATCATGAAGGGATTCTCATCTAGATCAAGGGAGGTCATAGTCTCCCTATACTCATCACTCATCAGACCAATGATTGAGTACAATGCCCCATTCGAATGTATCTGACCCGACACTTGCAGCAGCTGGAGAGGCCACAAAAGTTCCTCACCAAAAGGATAAAGGGTCTCAAACATCTGTCCTATGCTGCCCGACTGAAAGAACTCCAGCTCTATTCAGTCTTTGCTCAGAGGTGACCTTTGCCTAACATACAAGGCCATGTCAAACCCAGATTTGATGAATATGCTTCACCTCAAAAATCTAGATCCGTCAGAGCCACAAGGGCGGAGACTTAAACCTATTTAATAGATGGAGGGATAGATTCATCACCCAAAGACTCCTATGCTGTGGAATAAAGGTATATGTGAGGCAGAGCACCTCGCTGGCCTTGTTCAAGAGAAATCTTGACCAATGGATGGGAGATCGCAGATATACCCCAGGGATTACCTCAGTGTCACTGCTCAACAGAGGCACAGCAAAATAATGGGTATAGTTCCCCATACTAAAGGCAGATAGCCTAGTATGAACCTATGAACCTATGAACCTATAATATCTTTATTATTGAAAAAGGCAGCTTTCCTACATCATATAATTACCCTCTTATCATATAAGTTACCTTTTTGTGGGGTTTTTTTGTTTCTTTTCTCTGCTATCCTTGCATTCTGTGTTGCTCATAGAATTGTGCTGTTTCTTACAAGGTATGCTGCTCCTCCCCTCCATCCTCTATCTTAGTCACTTGGTAATCAGAGTGTTTTAAACCTTCAGACCTAATATTTGCCTCCTTTTTGCTTCCAGTCCCCTCAGCAAAAGTTTCATCCTGTGTCTTGGCCAATCTCCAATCAATCCAAGGCTGTCTCGTTGTACTGCACTGTGAGACCCTGCGTCGGTGGAACATTAAAGTGCTTTCAGCTACACTAGTGTATGTTAGAGTTGTATTTAATCTGTCCTCTAAATTGGAGACTCTTTCTCCTTTCACTGTACTCCTAGATCAATGACTTAAAACTACTTTCTCTTGAAAAAAGTTTACGTATGTACCTGCAGCCCATATTTAAATTGCTTTTCCCTATAGAAGCGGTGGTCCTTTTCACCACACTGTACTAGATTAGTAGCATAAGATTTGTAGTTATTAGGAAGATACTGCACTACACTGACCTGGAATTGACTTAGCCTGATGTTCCTGTTTTCTTTTTAGCAGCTGGCCTAGTCCAGTTTTTCTGACTCACAACCTTGTATTACTTTGTGTCTACCCCCCTCCCCCACCTTGAACCTGCATAACTCCCTCCCACTCCTGCTTAATTACAGAGGTATCAAAAACCCTGATGTAGAAAGGTATCTTTTAACTCAGCTTTTCTGCCTTGCTTCATAAGAATCCCCAGTAGTGTGCTCGCATGTAAGTACTGCTTGGTATTGTTTTTTTTTTATTCTTATTGCAATTTTTGTAAAGTTCATGCTAAGGAGATCCTGTAGTGCTTCTGTAACTAGTCTGCCTCCCCAAAGAACTAATTTTAAACATGTATGTACCCTATTGTAAAAAAATATATCCTATACCTACCACTGTTGTATATTAACCCTGCATGCATTCGCTAGCAGTCTACCATGAATTTTATCTTCCTTTACTCTCCTAGGCTCTTTCTCCCTCCACTGAGTGCTTGCAGCTTAGCATTATACTTACTCAGTTAGGCCACCAGCTGGCATTGTACCTATCTTTTAATACAAGCCAAAAGTACTGTAACTTTCTATTAATTTACTACTCCCATCCCCTTCTCCCAATTCCAACCCACCCCCACTACTCCTACTTTTATTTCAACCACTCCCCACCCACTCAGGACAACCATCCAGTCAAAGTCTTCCCCTCTTTACCCCTCCTCCTTTCACCCACAGTCAACCATCCAATCAAAGCCTTCCCCTCTTTACCCCTCCTCTTTTCACTCACAGTAAATAAGTACATCACTAATTAAATACTTCTCTCTTTCACTACCCCCTCCCACCCCACATCTCTTCTTTCCAACTACAAATCCTTCCATATTAAACTACCTTTTTCTAACCATGCTTTCCTTACTGTTCCTAACACTCCAACCCCCCCATCTCCCTCCTACTACTCCTAACAACATTATACTATGCCAGCTCCTTCACCTCCAATCAGCTTCCACTCTCTACTCCTTACCATACTCCCACACAAAACCCTCTCCTCCCTCACACAAATAATCATTTCTTTTCCATCTCCTCCTCTCTGTTTCAGCTCAACCTACTGCACCATTTTAATCCTAAAATTATTTGCACTACTGCTAAGACACTCTTAAACAAATACTAGACCATCCAGAATACCCTAAATCCAAACCAATAGACACTAAAATAACTTCCTTCAATAACCTCGTCTTAGCTGGAGACATTCACCCCAAGCCCGGACCTAATCCACCCACAAATAACAATTACCCTTCCCCTTTCTCTAACCTTTCATCCCCCTACAATACTGTTACATTTTTCACACTCAATGCCCAGACTCTCAACAACAAAGCACATCAGTTTCAAGCATGGCTAAGTCATAACCAACTTGACATTGTAGCCATCTCTGAAACTTAGCTCAAACCCTACATCTCTGACTCTGAAATCCTACCCTCTGGGTTTTACACTCTTAGATGTGACCGCCCAAAGAGAAAAGGCGGAGGCGTTTCATTAATCTATTCCAATCTACTTATTTTAATTCCCCTACCAAACCCCATTCCTAAATTTGTCAATGCAGAACTAACAGTCGTTCTATTAAAAATTAATAATCACAAAAGCCTCTGTATCATCGCTCTTTATATCCCACCCGGAAATAAGATCTCAAACCTTGAAGACATTCTCCAATGGGCCTCCGCTGAAATTAACCTTGAAACTTATATACTAGGTGATGTAAACATCGACTGGAATAAAATCAACAGTCCCATACCCTTCCTGTCCATTAACCTCTTTAACTTTACTCAAGTAACCCACTCCATCACCAGATCCAATAAAACAAATCCCCCAGGATCCAGTCTTGACTGGATCTTAGTCACCCATCCAAATAAAATGACCAACTCTGGCATCATCCCTGACTCTATTAGTGATCACCTCCCAGCTTTAATTTATGGTGCAACCACCTCCCATCCACACCAACATTAATATATTCAGACCTGCTATATTAGTAAATTCGACCCCAAAACCTTCTCTTACTATCTCAAACAAATGAATTGGAACATTCTAAAAACCCTTCCACTCGATAAAGCCATAGACTACTTTAATTCTACTTTCCTAGATGCTCTGCATTCCATAGCTTCACCAGGGAAAAAAAGAATAAAAACTGTAACTGCCCATTGGCTCCCTAGCTACAACAAGGAAAAGAAGAATAAAAACTATAACTGCCCCTTGGCTAACCAAAGAAACAAAGCAAATTATGCATCAAAGAGACAAATCCTGGGAGCTTTACCAAAAGAATAAACTTCCCAAAACCCTTCTCCAATATACTCAGCTCCATAACTTTGCAAAAAAACAAATCTTCAAAGACAAAAAAATCCTACTGCACTAAGCTCCAGTCAAACCATCCCGCAAACCCTAGGCTTTTTTTAACTCCATAAACTCACTTCTCAACCCAGGCTCCAAAAAATAACCCCTGTCCGGACCCAAGTAAATTTGACCTCAAATTAGCCTCACTATTCAACTCTTTCTTTATAGAGTCAATATCCGACCTAACGAAAACATTTCAAACAACGACGCATCTCTCCTAAATTCCACCTCATCTGAGTCCCCAAATAATTTCCCACCTATGGTAGAGCTTAAACCTATCTCCACTAACTACATAAAAAGACTTCTATCTAAACTTAAACCCTGCTCCAATGCACCTGACAACATCCCCTCTTCCTTTCTCAAGTCTGCTGCTGATGGTATAGCTCTCCCAATTAGTATTCTAATTAAAAGATCCATAAAGGAATCCTATTTCTCTAAACTCTGACATTCTGCCTTTATTGTTCATCTCCACAAGGGAGGCAAAAACACTAACATTTCAAACGTCCACACTATAACTCTTTTCTCTCCAATCTCCAGAATCCTAGAAAAATGCATCCACCACCAACTTATGCCTTTTCTGACTAAAAATCTACTTTTTACCCCTACCCAACATGGCTCACAACCAGGACATAGCACCGTAACAGCTCCACTCTCATTCTTAGAAACTGTCAATCAAGCCTGAGATTCTGGGAACTTAGTATCCACAGTGCTCCTAGATCTCTCTAAAGCACTCGATACTGTTTCCCATAAGCACCTTCTAAGTCACCTCTCAAACCTAAATCTCTCCCAAAACACCTTTCTTGGTTCTCAAGCTATCTGTCAGATAGATGTCAGGCTGTGAAATGGAAAAAAGGCACCTCTATTTTCTTACCCATCCCTACCAGAGTACCACAGGGGTCCATCCACAGACCAATGCTGTTTAATATCTTTATCAATAACTTTCATTCTGCTATTCCTAATGCCAAAGTCATCCAATATGCAGATGACTCTACAATTGTCTGCTCTGCCTCTAATCTCCCTGAAATCCTATCTAAAACTCAGACTGCCTTCTCAACTACTGAGATCTGGATGCACCAAAATCACCTTTCTCTCAATGCTAACAAATCTAAAATATTACTATTCACACTCAAAATCTTTCTCTTGATAAAAATTCTTTCCAAGTCCTTAGTCAAAGCAACTCTCTGATCGAAGTTGTTCCCTTTGCCAAACTACTCGGTGTAACTATAGATGAACATCTCAAGGTCGACATCCATATTCAGAAAAATATAAAGAAAACCCACCAAAAACTAGATATGCTGTACAGGAACAACCACTTCCTCTCTACTTCTACCAGGCAGATTCTGGCCTCCTCTTACCTCCTTCCCTCCCTTCTGTACAGTGGCCCGCTGCTAACTAACCTATCCTCTTCCATCACTTCCAAAAGTGAAAGCTGTTTTAACAAAATTTCTAAATTTGCCACCCAAGTCAAACATTCTATTCATCACTGTGTTACCTTCCAATCCCTTAACTGGTTAGAATTCACTAAATTACCTGGACTTCCTCCAGCTCACTACAGCACATAGATTAAATAGAACTCTCCAATCTGAACACCAAAATTAATTACTGTCCACAAACCTAAACATCCTGCTGGACAACTTCTCTTCTCCTTCTCTTTAGGTTAGAAATGGAACTATCTCCATTCCACACTAAGGACAATGTCAAACACAAACAACTTTAAAACTCAGCTTTACACCTACCTCTCCTCCAAATGGAAATGTAACTGCATTCTCCCTACCTAGAACTGTTTAACAAAAGCTCCTGGGAGGGTATCCTCCTGAGTTCCTAAGCACCTTATAGCTGGCTATAACCTTCTATAGCTAATTCCCATGCGATCTCTCACACTGTAAATATTGTAAATAGCTTTTGACTTTTAACTCTGTGAATTTGTTAAAATGTATTTGCATGATATTTTTCCACTATGGGCAATATTGCTCACACTTTGTATTACTTGATATGTATTTGTACTTGTACTTTTATTTTTATTGGACTGCTATCTTTACTGTAATCTGTTTCATGGATTTTTTTCCCCCTGGGCCTCCACTGAAAACAGCCTCTCTGGGCCGGGACTTCCCCGGTAATCAAACTGGAAATAAATAAAATAAATAAATAAATATAATAATGGTAAATGAAAGTCAGAATTACAAAACAATTTAAGAAATGCTCTTAATGTAAATCTGCTTATTATCCAGTGCCAAGGCTTTATTGCAGCGGTAAGCTTTGTACGTCTCATATCCAACATGCGTGAAGTTTCTAAAGTGAGACCCCCTTAAATCAACAGAGCAAATTTTTTTTTCAAACATGGATGCGGGAGTGAGTGCAGCTACACTATGTTCTCAGTAAACAGCTTAAAATTTAAGGGTTCATTTCATCCAGTGAAAAGACTGTTTGGAAAGTTGATTCCAGTACAAGATTCTATGCATGAAGATACAGCTCTACTGTTGTAATGACATTAACTTTTTAGTATAATAGGAACTTGTCCTGCTGATTTATGGTCCCTCAAAAGACCAGTGTTATATTTTCTCTGAATAACTGGAATGAGAGTTCTGTGGACTTAATTTACTGATTCCCAGGAAATATGACTGAAACTCTGTCTTAAGCCTCACAATATCTACTGTAACCGCACGGATGCCATAAAAACATTGTTCCTCAAGCATTTATTGATATACATGCATCTACAGAGTAGCAGCTCTTCTAATTCTGTTAAATAATTCTACCAGAAAGAAGCAGCAAGGATATCAAATAATGTTAAATGTGTTTGTTAGGGCAAATAAGATTGTAAACATCAACAGGTTGATATAAAACAAAAGTACCTCAACCAGAGAGTCAGATTATGCACTAGTGACATTAGATACCTATCTGCACAGGGCTCGATAGGCTCTGGGAGGATTCATTTCTTTAATGAGATTTTTTCCCCAGTCCATATTGTCTAGAAATTCAAAATTATTTTAGTCCAGATCTGTCCACTAATTAATCAGCTGTTTCTGTTTGGATTAGGGCCCAGTCATGACTGACTAGCTGCTCATGTGCTGACATATGGGAATAGGGAAATCTGACTGTCTTCTTCTCCTGTTAGGAGTCGCCACAGCAGAGCAACAGTCTGCACAACAACTGGCACCCAACCTTCCACTGAAGGCACACAATTGCACATACTCACACCTAATGCCAGAGGAAACACATGTGACCACAGGGAGGACATGCAGACTCAGCACAGAAGGCACCCCAGCCAAAAATTGAACCAGAGAACCGCTTGCTGTGAGGTGACAACACTAACCACTCCACCACAGCAGCCACCCAATAAATGGCTTGATCTAATGTTATTATAGCAAAATGGAATAGCTAAACTAAACAGCTACCAACATTTTTTCCCAATTTTCTTTAGTTAAATAAAAATAATTGATACTTCACATTGATTTCAGTTTGTATTAGCACCCCTGTAGATTGATACCACCAACATGACTAGGCTCAAAGCTCCATCCCAAGGACACATGTCACCTGCTCTTTCAGTGCAAAAAGTCTGTTGCTGGTAGGACCATTGTGGTAGTGTGCAGTTTCAACAGTGCACACTAAAATTCAGTAAAAGATTTCAGAGGTACAAATAAAGACTAACTATTCTGTGTACAGAAATGTACAAAAAGACATTAACGATTATTGAAGAGTAACAATAACAATACTGCTGGTATAATAGTTTGTTTGCTGTACTGCTTTACTAGTCAGACTCAACTGAGACGTTACTCTATTAATTAGAAATGCATGACTTTTCTCTCCTTCGTGTTATGGCTTCAAGTCCCATTATGAATGGTGAACAGATGTTTCTTTATTTCCTCTACACTAATACATGCAGTACATGCAGCTGGGATTTTTTTTAACAAATCACTGTATCCATCAAGTCATTTGTTCAAAGCACACATTTCTGATCACTTTGGCAACAATCTATTCCCATTTGCAGTTTTGACTTTGATGTGATTGTGAATAATGTAAAACCGTTTCTCCACATTGTTAAATGTTTTTGAGCTGTCTTGTACCAGTTTTATGGGAGCAGAATCTACAGCATCACTAGAATGTCAATACTTTTTAACACAAGTTGTGTTGTCAATAAAAAAAAATGGCTTGGGGAGGCACCGACATGGTAAGTGATAGTTTAAGTTAACATACTGGTATGCTGTAGTATATATTAGATCTGCATATTTAGACCTGTAAAATATTTCAGCAGAATTTATAATTTCAGTACATATAATATACATTGAAAAACTGTATATTTATGGGAGACTTGAAGATCCAGTCATTCCATTCAGTGTTCACCTGGGCATTCAGCCTTGAGTGAATGGAACTGTATACACTCCTCAGCTGCCAATTCAGGACATGTTCTGTGCATTTGGGTCAGTGTGACTCCATTTGTTATATTTTATGGATTATGCCAGGCATTTTCTCCTACAACTGGGAGGCCTTAAGATGAATTACAACCTTCTTTAGCACAGTACCTTACATCTTTTATCACCTTATACAGTTGTCACATGGCCTATTTTACAGCTGTTATTTTTGTAAGACATTTCTGCATGCCACCATATTATCACATATGCAAGCTGTGTAGCATTCTACAAGTCTCTTAAACAGCATTTCAGTTCTGATAAGGGTGTACAGAGACTGCAATGTAAAGCAAGTCATAAAATGCAAAAATTAAGAAAACGGAATAAACAAAACTAACTAATTAGGTACTCTGTGCTCATTTATTAATATTACAAGTCTATGCTTCCTGCATGCCTTACTTTGACAGAGATTATGCATTCCAAAAGTTAGTTCCAGAACATTTGAAAAGTGTAGTTAGCCTAAAAGAAAAGCTTCAGACATATCACAGAGAATGTAATATTCCAGACAGTGGTTTGAATTGTTGACTCTCTCATCAAAAGAATATTTTTAGTAATGAATAATTGCAGACAGTGATGGTAGATAAGGAAGGAGAGCTGGTACTATCCACTCTACCCACTTAATCAATCACCTACTGTCCAATCTGCTGATTTTGTTTACTTTATTTCTTCACTTTCTTGATATCACTTTTCTGTGGGCTGGATACCTGATACAGATTCTGAAATGGGTTACATTGTCTGTCTGGTTATAAAGTAATATTCATTGTTAAAGTAAACATTCTGACTTGACAGAAAGTATGTCTTTGTGTCTACAAGTAAAAATGGACTTTTTTTCTTCTGATTTCAGACATAATCAGCTTTCACCCAGGCCCCATCTCAGAATTGGAGAATTTTGAAAATTAATACTTTTTTATTTGTTCATAAAAGTACTAGAGAGTTGTTTACTCCTCCTTTCTATAAACAGTACAGTGTATATCGAGTACAATGCCCCATTTGGCATGTACCTTACTAGACACCTGCAACAACTGGAGAGGCCGCAAAAGTACCTCACAAAGAGGATCCTAGGCCTTAAACACTTGTAATACATGGACAGATACAAAAAACTCAACTATTCTCTGTCTCATATAGCCTACTTAGGCGATATCTGCTTGACATACAAAGCCATGTCTGATCCAGCTCTGTTAGAAATGCTACATCTAAAGAAATCCCAATCCCTCCGCACTGCACGCTCCACTGTCCTCAACCTCATTACCACAATCAACAGAACGTGCTAGAGGGACAGGTTCATAACCCAGAGACTGCCCTTGCTACGGAATAGACTTCCCATACATGACAAACAGAGCACCTCACTGGCCCTCATTAAGAGAAACCTTGATGAGTGCATGGGAAATAGAAAATTCACCCTGGGGATCACTCCAGTGGCTCTACTCAACAGAGGCACATGGAACTAAGGTTGGGTGGCACAATGTCAAGGTAATCCTATGGGCTACGTTTGTAAAGGCTTTAGGGCCATTAGCCTAGTACACACCTATGAACCTATGAACAATTTGGAAGAGATGTTCCTTGCATCACTTTAGGTGAAGCAAGAATATTATATATCTTAGATCTCTGTTTTATGTTACTTTATCTACCTATCTTTTTCTCTCTTTCTCTTCGCCTATAAACCTAAAAGCTTTAGAACTGGCATTTGCTTTTGTAGTAGCAAAACAAGATTTGGAATTGTAATAGAATTGTTCTGTGAGGACACATTTGGAAAGACCTTATCCATCATGTAAGGACTTTTTTGTCTGTCTATGGGAGATGAATTACCATTTTATCATACAGCACAACAGCATTTTATGATTAGCGTTATATTTTAGGAGTTCTTATCATCTCACTGAAAACTGAGTCAAAATACTGTTGAGTCACTTACTTATACTGAAAGCCCCAAAAAAGAATCTAGTACTATAAGGACAACTTTTTCAGGTGCTATAAACTGAATAACAGTTTCATGTTAAAAAATATCTAAAATAAAAATTAAATAATAAAGCTTACATCTAGATGAACAAAACTGGTGCAATGTGTGTAGCTTATAAGTATGAAATATGCAATTTTTTTCTAATATTATAATGATGTAAATACCCTGACTGCATTAAATATTAAAGTTCATGACTTTTGAGAGAATCTTAGTTCAGTAAATCTCACTAAACTGAAAAAGCAAAATCTTTAAACTAATATTGCATAGAATTAGTGTAAACTAGTGTGACAATGTGAGGTATTGATAGCTATGACAGGAGAAGTAGGGCAATGGATGTGTAACATATGCAAGCATGGATAGGTATAATTTTGTAAGGAATTATGTCATTTGTATATCAAACTGATTTGTACAGATGCTTGTGTTGAAAATGTATTTGTAAAGCTGCTTGTATTAAAAATGTAGTAACAGTGTGCCCTGCTGGACAGAAAAAGAAATATACATGTATTATTGTAACTGTTTAAATGTATATGTTTTACCAGAGGATTCCGGAAGAAAAGAGGTTAATCTCAATCTACCTAACTTTGAAAATAGTTTGAAATTAAATTACCTGGATTAGGCCATAAAGATTATATGTTACAGTTCTCAATGCAGCCAGAGACAAAAAGTCTGTACTAGGATGCTTTCGGCATTGTATTTGGGGTGAACTAATTCCTACTCTGGAAGGGTGGAAGTTTGAAATTGTTTTATGACTTCCAGGAGGTGCAGCAGATCTTAGCAAGACTGTGTGTGTGTGTGTGTGTGTGTGTGTGTGTGTGTGTGTGTGTGTGTGTGTGTGTGTATTATTGACACATATGTGCTAAATCCTGACAGCTTCTAGCCAAGGGGGGGGGGGGGTAGCATGGGAACCAGAATTCAAATTACCATGTGTATGTGATGTCATTCTGTCATCCATCATTAAAAGTGATATTTTAATAATAGGTGAGACTGAAGTCTCATTGCAGTCTGTTTCAGGAACCTGACAGAGAAGGACCCCTCACCTACTTCATCTTGCCTTGCTCAAGTAAGTGACCAGGGAATAGTAATTCTTTAGACTGGTCAGGAAAATATGGTGAGATTATTTAAGTACTGTTTTTTTCTGTATCAGTGTGAATCTATTCGTCTGTGTTATTTTAATATTTCCTGTGATGAAACTCTGGTGTTTACTGTAAATAGATGTTCTTTTCTTATTTATTAAATATATTTAAACTTTTCTTTGTGGCTGGTCATTTAGAGAATATTTTAACTTTTGAGAGTACTTATATTTCAGTGACACTGCGGCCAGTCCTGAAAGCCTTGCTGTTTGGTCAACATTAACATTTGTATTAATATTAATTTCACTCAGTATAATTGGGTACCCTTCCAAGAGCCTTAGAGTAGCTGGCTTTGGAGTGTCAGGTGGTGCTGTAACTACCTCCCAGTTTGGGCAGAAGGGGGCATAGCAAGTAAATCTGTACCAGCCTTTCCCAGGTGTGTGTGTATGTGTGTGTGTGTGTGTGTGCGTGTGTGTGTGTGTGTGTGTGTGTGTGTGTGTGTGTGTGTATGTGTGTTTGTCAGCTGCTTGGAGCAGGGGCATGAAGTACTGGTTTCACAGAGAGAGTAGTGGACAACTTGGCTTGGACACTTGGCTGAGGTCTCAATTCTATAGCTGTGCCAGTGGCAAGTCTTACTGGAGACCTGGAGAGAGACAGATAAAAATCCAGACCCTGGACTGAGTGTGTTCCCTGTGTGCTCTTAAGAGCAATTGTGCTTGATATAGAAATATCCATCTGGAAATACTGGGAGTATCCATTTTTGTCACAAGTGAATGTCCCTCTGCCAGTGGTGAGGATTCAGGTACCTTGATTACTGGCCCAGAGTGGGGACATCAGAGCTAGTTAATATTTTTGTCACATTGTTGCATACAGTAAGTACATTGCTATCTCTCATATGTTTGTGGGATGAGGTGCTTCAGTTTGCCAACCTTATATATCACTACTCTGATGATGTAGAACCTTAGATAATGGGAAAAATTCTCATTCACAAAGTTATCCCTTTCCCCAGTGCTGTCAACCTAAAAGTGAAGTGAAGGATGGAGGAGCAGACCAACAGATGTTACCGGAGGGCCTTGCATAAGTATTTATATATATATATATATATATATATATATATATATATATATATATATACACACACACACATATATGGATTACTTAGTTTTAATGAAAGTTGCAGTTGTTCAAGCAGCAAAAAAGCAGGTATAGCAGCATGAAGCTAAACTCTGATGATCACACATACCAACTTTTCTCTGCTCAAGACTGTAGTACAAAGGAGATTGGGGAATTTGCTTTTCCCCACTGTAGTGGGATCTCAGAATTGGTATATACAATAAACATAAGATACAGAGGGTATAGGGGGCTTGGCCCTCCCACAAAAACTATTTTTTTATAATTTTAATTGTTTCAGGTTAGAGGTTTTACGCTGATGACTTGTGGTTCAATATTTTCTATTTTTTCAATGTATTGCCTTATTTTCATATACATGTTTCTATATATATATATATATATATATATATATATATATATATATGATTTTATTAGGAAGTCTGTTGCATTTTGATACAACTCTGTCTAAAAATCAGCTATCAGTATATTGGTTTACCTAAAACTGTGGTTATGTAGACATGATAATTTAATCTGTATACATTGTAGTAAAAATGTATCACTACAAGCCTTGCAATCCAAATTAGGTCATCACTGTTACAGAATCATATAATGTTTTAAGGCTATCTGAGTATGGCAACATGTTAAGATTTTAAAGAAAGAAAGTCAGTAGCTACCCTTGTGAAACATAAATAAAATTAAAAAAAATACTACAATCATGTTCAAACTGAGAAGAGTAGTTTAGTGAACACACTGGTAAGCACTCTCATCTCTCTAACCCCAGACATTTCTTCAGACAAATAAAAACAGCTAAACGATACAATAAATACATAGAATAGGAAATTCCCCTCCAAGTAATGCTTTAATGGGCATTTCATTAACACAGTTTTAAAATATAAGGAGTCATTTAAGCCTTTTCCTTTGCTAGTATACAACAAAACTTGTCACTTATATTCATGACAGTACAAAATATTTTAAATCACCACCTCTCAAATCAGTAGAAACCACTTCCAACACTTGAAATAAAACTTTTAAAACCCACAATTATAACTGAATGTCCCATTTCCACTCATCCTTACAGTGTAACATCATGTGCGGAGGGGGGGGTAAAGCCCAAGAAAAATCCTCTGCATGAAGGAAAGTGTACGTAATGCTGCTAGCAGTCTCCACTCTAAGTTTCTACTTCCCCTTCTCAACCCATTGATGGCTGAGGGGCTGAGGTGGTCCCATCTCCTGGGATAATACTTGGGAGCACTAAATCAGGAGCATAGCAGCAGTATAAAGCAGCTGATGGTCAGCTAAAAACCTTTTTTTTTCTTACACCTTGTTGACCAGATTAGTCTAACTAGACCAAATGTGTCTTTGGGGGAATCCAATGTGGTATTTGTACTAACTAGGGGAAATTTGGCCAGGGCACCAGGGAACTTCCCCTGTTTTTTGGATGAGAGGAAGTGACTTATGCTCTGGAGCTGCTAGGTGGCATAGAAGGGCTACTACTGCAGTTTTGGAAATTCTAAGATGGAGGAGAGTACAGCAGAGCTGGAAAGAGAATCAGGAGAAAACTCACTGAGGGAAGGAGAAGAAAGTGAAATAACTGTTACAAAGTTGGAAAATGGAAGACTGGAGACACAAGTGCTGATAGATTTGGTGATACTTAATCCATCTACATGGAATTATGTCTTTCTTTTAATTATTATCTCCCAGCAAACTAAGTTGCCCACTCTAGCTCTCTTCAAGCTGCGAGTGTGCATGGATGTTTATCTTCCTATAGTCTTCTTCCCTATCACTACCCCATGAAATATTAAACAAAGTCACACAGCATTGCAATACTGTTTATAGTAAGCAATGCAGTTCTTCGCTAATCCAAAACAGCCCACAAAAAAGTCTAAGTGCATTGAAAATACTTTTGCATTCTTAGTCGCAAGATCTATTCCTGACAGAGTTGGTTTGTCTTCCTATAGTCTTCTTCCCTACGACTACTCTGTGAAATATTAAACAAAGTAACACACCATTGCAATACAGTTTATAGTAAGCAATGTGGTTCTTCACTACTTCAAAACAGCCCACAAGAAAAGACTCGTAACTGCATTGCAAACATCTTCACATGCTTAATCTGCAAGACCTATTCCTGATAGAGTTGGGTATTATCACTATATAATTGTATAATATATTTTGTATATTTTATCTCAAATTGTTACCTGCTGACTACTTTAAGTTTAGCTCTAATTTTATCTGTGCTAGTGCCTGCTCTGTGTCCTGTGCTTGGCTTGAGGAACCCCCACCCAATAGCCTGGTTTCTGTGGTATACCTTTTATTTAACTCCAAGTAGTTTAATTTTCATTTTATGTCCCCATTTCTCCACTTCGGCCACTACTGCTTTTCCACAGTGCATATCTGCAAAGTTTCTAGTGAACAGCAGCTAGTTTGATCTCACTAAGACCTGTAAATAATTAAGTAATTCATAGCAACACTGAATCCACCTGAGTCAATCTTTAAGATTTGCCTTTCTATAGAATTAACACACGTACCTTTCTGCTGTTTGCCTTATTGTTTTTCTTCACCTTCCCCACCACCATCTTGAGTCAGCCCACTCTGTCACTCTGCTGTCCTACCCTATCCCCAATTCCCACACACCCCCACTGCTCTTAAACTTAAATAAGTCCACCCACTTTTCTACCAAGCCAGTCGTAATTTTGCCAAATACCCCCTGCCTGACAACTCTCATTTTTTCACTCTTTAACATATTACCTTCTCTAATTACCCTCAATCACTCTATCCTCCAATCACCATTCAAAGGAAGTGAAAAGTTATAAACATACCCATTTCTATACCTCTCCCTACTACTAATTCACTCTCTTCTTAAACTCCCCTAACTCCTACCTGTTCATCTTTTACTAATCATCCTATCTTTCTTAGGTCACCCTATCTTATTACACTCTACTCCCTTTCACTCTTCTCTTAATTTTCATTTTCCCTTATACCCCTTTCTACTCAAGTCTTCTTATACTAGCCATTCTCTCCCTTTATACTATCACTGTCTCTCTCACTGTGTCTCTCTATAGTTTAAATGTATTACTTCTTTCTCATTTCACCATGTTTTCCTTTTACTACTACAACCTGCCTTTCAAATCCATCTGTAGGCTACACTGACATATCTTCTACCCTCTATAAAATAAACCCACTGCTTTCCCACAGAGCAAACATTCTTATGTTAAAAAACTCTATCCTTTATATTCCCTTACAAAACTCTACCCGCTGCTTACAGATTTGCCTTTGTAGGTCTAAAAGTCAACTACTATTATTTTACTCTCTCAGATTTTCTGTTATTTCCCTATGTGGAGACATTCACCCTAATCCTGGACCCACTTGCACTAATCTACCTTCATTATCTAGCATAAACAATTCCAGCAAATCCTTACATATTGTTACACTAAACTTTCAAAGCATTTGTGCCAAAATTACTGATTTTCCTGCCTGGATAGCTCACTATCAACCTGACATCATTGCCGCTACCAAAATCTGCTAAAGCCTTATATAAATGATTCTGAATTCCTCCCTCCAGGCTTTAATACAGTAAGGTCCGAAAGGCCCCACAAAAAAGGAGGTGACATTGAACTTCTATTCCCAATACCTACAACACAGTCCCTCCCTCTAATAGTATGCAACAGTTCTCCAATACTGAATGTTTTATTTATTTAAAAATAAATAACTCTAAAATATTGTATATCATAGTTCTATATGTTCCCTGGCAATAACATACCTGTACTGGAAGAAATCCTTGCTTGGATCTCTAGTAGTATAAAAACTTAAACCATCATTTTGGGTGATGTTAATATTAATTGGCAAAACACCTGCTCTAAATTTCCATCCTCAAATATCACCTTATTTAAATTCACGCAACTTATTACCACTCCAACCAGATTGAATAAGAATAATAAGGATGGTTCTATTCTATAATGAATTTTGGTTTAAAATGTCTTCAGCTGGTACACTCCCTAATGCACTTAACGACCATCTCCCTGCCTTCATCCATTGAACAGATCCCACCTATCAAAAGCATCATCATTATAAAATAACTATCAATCTGACTAACTTCAAGCCACAGATATTTATCAATATACTAAAAAATATGAACTGGAACATCCTAAAAAGCCTGCCGCTAGACAATGCAGTGGACTACATTAATACAATATTTCTAGAAACATTAAGCAGCCTTGCACCCTTTCATGTAAGTAGGACCAAAACAAACCATGTCCCATGGCTAACTAAACCAACTAAGGAACTTATGCTAGCTAGAGACAAAATTTGGAAACAATGGCAAATAACTAAAAATCCACCAGACTTCTTGAGTTTTAAAGAGCTTCACAAGCAGGTTAAAAAAGAAATGACCATGCACAAAAAAAAGTATTATCTAAAACTTCAACCCAGCCATAAGCATACCCCCAAAAATTCTGGACATCCATAACATCACTCCATAACCCTAGCACAGTTAGCAAACCATGTCCACATTTGGATGAAACACCACAACAAATAGCCAGTCTATTTAATTTGCACTTTATCAATACTATAACAAATCTCACTACTATCATTCCCCAACCACACTGCAGCACTAGCTATACTGTGCCATCAGAACTATCCTCCTTCACTCACTACCTTTCTTGTACACCATCCCATCATACTCATCAAGCTGCAGCCCATCCTACATCCACATACATGCTTAATGCCATTCCAACTACTACAATAAAAAGACTACTCCTCAAACTCAAGCCTAGCTCAAATTCAGTTGATAACCTACCCATAGAATATCTAAAGCTAGCAGCTGAAGCCATTGCCTACCCTACCATCAGTATACTCCTCAACAGATCCACCCTAGAATCCTATGGCCCAACAATTTAAACAATAAGTAAAAAGGTCACACAGAAAAAAAACAGTAAAAAACAAAAGAAACATCTAGCAAGGCTAGACTTTCCACTATGTAATTCCTTATACCTGTTGTATTAGAAGGAACATGGGATGTATGCAAATGACCCTTTAAGGACATCAGGTGTTTTAGCTATATGGCAATTCTGATTGTGCATGATTTTTTTCTAAGTCTATTTATGGACAAATTTAGGCCAATAAAGCCACCCCCCCCCCAGCTGTGGACATGCATATTTCAGCCTTCTTATGGCATCATCACACAGAATAAGTGGAATCTTTCGCTAACCTTTTGAACCACAGGGTTGTCATAACCAGCTGATATCCATAAACATAAGGGTATCTGCAAAATATCCCAACCAACAAACTAAAACAATGAGTAAAAAGGTCACACAGAAAACCCAGTTAAAAAACAAAAGACAAATCTAGGGGGGTGGTAAATAAAGAAGATAAATGGAGTGTGTTTTACTAGAAAATAGGTAGGCATATTGGAAGTCAAGTTTGGTGAAAATGAGAAAATGTCAGAACGATGGAGAGAAATTATGGAAGAAATAAAGAAGTTGATGAAAATGTTCTAGTTGTCATTTAAAAAGAAGTATATATGCTAAAAATGCATATATACTGAGAAAGTTGGGACATTTAGGGAGTGTATATATGTTTCTGAGAAAATGAAAAAAAAAGAATTGTTAAAGAATTTTTCAGTTTAATTTGTGTTCAAGACTCAATCTAGATAGATGGGGAATTGTATATAATAAAAAGGAAGAAAGAGGTTTAAATTAAAAAAAAAATTATCCATCTGTATATCTGACATCTATACACCATGTTTGGGTATTAAAATATGAAGGTAAAGAAACATAGTGGAATACTGTACATGAAATATGGAGAGATGGAAAATGAAAAGGGAAAAAAAAGGAATAAAAAGGAAAAGATAATGGAAAAAAGAATGTGATAAAAATGCAGTTATAGAAAATTAAAACCAATAAAGTTAATGGAGAATATTATTTAATAGGTCTACTTTGTTTTATCGAAAGTAGACGTCTTTGAATTCTAAAATGCTGAACTCATGTCAGCAAAAGTGCAGGTTACCAAAAACATACTTTTGTGAAACTTACTTAAGCAAAATCTAAAAATAAACTGAAATAAACACTAAAAGCAAACTTTTGCAGGGGACAAGCCCCCCTGCACCCCACAGCCCCACTAATTATATATACCAACTCTGAGATCACACTACAGTGAGGAAAAGGGCACATTTCCTTATTCTCACTGTACCGCAGCCTATATCTAAAATCCTCAACTGCCCTAAACCTTACACTGCCATTAACAGCTGTAATAAAGAAGAAAAAAACACCTCTCCTCTACTTCCAAAGGATCCTGGAACAGCCAAAAGAAATTCACTTAACTTTCACGAAAGTGCATTTTTGATAACCTGCACTTTTGCTGAGGTGAGTTTGGCATTTTAGAATTCGAAGAGTTGTACTTTCAATAAGAGAAAGTAGTAGACCCTTATTTAACATATTCATGGAACAATTACAAGAATGAGGTTAAACAAACCAATAAAAATAAATGGAAACATTTGATGATTTTTATGAGGTTTAAGATTTTTTTGTGGAGATTATGATTGGATAAGTTGCCTGTAAAAAGAAGCGAGGGATATAAAGCAATGGAGGGGTGAAAATGGAAATATTGTAATGAAGAAGAAACAGCAAAGCATTTTTGGATTGTAAAAATAATTAATTTTTGGGGGGGGTTTCAAAATGGGCATAAGTGGAACAGTTTTTGAAATATGAACATAGATATGTTATGTTGTATGGAAAATATGAAAAAGAAAAAAATATGTGAAGTTCACAGATAGGCTAGGATTTTAATGGTAACAGTATGGGTGTTATGGAAAAGAAGATGTGATGATTTTTTGTATAATAAAGATAGGAGCGATGAAAATGTGTTGGCTGAAATAAAAAGATGGTTGTGGAGAAAAAAGTGGGGGATGGAATAATTGATGTTGAAGTTTGTGAAACTGAATATATAAAATATTAAAAATATTGTAGATGTAAATATCATAAATATTGCAGAAATAAAATAGAATGGAATAGATAAATAGATACATTGATGTGTATACATCTCTCTCTCTCTCTCTCTCTATATATATATATATATATATATATATATATATATATATATATATATATATATATATACACACACACACACACACACACACACACACACACACACACACACACACATAGCTATATAGATATATAGATATAGATATAGATATAATTATAGATATAGATATATAAAGTAACCCCTACTCCTTTTTGATTGACATTGCCAGAGGACTGTTACCAGAAGAGAGTAGCATGATGGAAAGCACGGCAAAGCCAGAGAATGAGCAAGCAGTGTACAATGGAGAGGCAATTGGCAAAAACAATGTTGAGAACAGGTAGCAGAGTGCGGTACACTGTAGTCATTGAAACCTAGAAATGATGGCTGAATACAGAGATGCAGTGAGGGATGATTGAAGAAGGGGACCCAGTAGATGAAGCAGCAGCTTTGTAGTTGGACATAATGCAGAGCTATTTTCTGGATGACACAAAGGTGCAGACATTGAAGGAAGTTGTCATATAGTACAGTTTGTGCAGCACAAAAAAAAGGGAATGAAATGGGCAAATATATTTCAAAATCAAGGCAAAATGACTATACAGGTAAGTGACAAAAGGTAACTGTTCAATCTGGTTTTAAATCATATACAGCAGTTGTGGTGAAAAATGTTGCTAATGAAAAATAACTGTGTCAGTGGCACAAGAGGTAACACCCTCAACTTTGGGGCAGAAATGTATTTGAGCGTTCAATTCCCACACCAGGTAGTTGGTTTGCTGACTCTTCAGTACAGCATAAATGGGATGCTGCACTCCCAAATTTGTCATCTTTCCTCTGCACAAAGGTGTGCCATCTACAGTCCCATAAGTCTCACTATTCTCATATGTTAAGCCATAGAAAGAATGACAATGGAAATGATGAATAATGACACAGGAAACCTCTTGACAATGGACTCAACCCAATCTGGTTTCATCAAAGACAGGTCATGCCTACTCAACCTGTTGGATTTCTCTGATAAGGTCAACAAAGCAATGGATGATGGCAAAACAGTTCACACTGACTACCTTGACTTGCTCAAGACAATTGAGAAAATACCCCACTCTGGCATTGCTGACAGACTCAACAGGTTAGGTGCAGAATCTTATGTCACCTGGTGGATAGCCAGCTTGCTCACAGACAGAACCCAGAAAAATAAAACTGGAGCGGTCACCTCTACAAAAAGTTCAGTCATAAGTGGAGTCCCTCAGGGATGTGTCCTAGGACAGCTTCTTTTTGGCATTTAATTCTCTGAAGTCTAGGCCAATATCAGTGATTGCTGGCTGACTAAATATGCAGATGATTGCAAATTAGAAGCTGCCACTGAATCCCCCACTTACATAAAAGTTCTCCAGGAAGAGCTGACACAGACAGATAACTGGCTTCAGAGCCATGGACTAAAATTAAAGACAAAGAAATGTATAATAGTACCTTTAGGAAGTTATCCATTCCTGGTAACTATCATATTGACAACACTCCCCTAAAAGCTAATGCAGTTGTCAGGAACTTAGGGACACACATGAACAGTAATCTGGTCTTTTACCATCATGTGTCTACAGCAGTGGGAAATCATTTTATGTTGTGCAACTTATAAACAATGTTATGACATCTACATCCAAGGAAGTCATTGTTCCACTGTATTCAGCATCTGACCTGCCATTGAGTACAGTCACCTTTAGTATGTGCCGAACTAGGCATATTCAACAATTGGAATGTCCACAGACGTTCCTCACTAAAAGAATACAGGGTGTAAGTAACATGTCCTCTGAAGACCTCCTCAAAACCATATTCCTGTATTCTGTTTCCTACAGGCTGTTGAATGGAGATCTATGTCTGGCATGCAAGACATTGTCAGATCCCTGAATATCCACAAAACAAGCAACACCACAATTACTCATTCTACAGCCTTAAGCCTTGCCTCTGATATAAATAGGACCTGCTGGAAAGATGGGTATATATCCCAGAGACTACCTTTTCTCTGGAACAGACTCCCCATCCATGTGAAGCAGAGTTTCTCCCTAGCACCATTCAAGTATAACATGGACAATTGGCTGGAGAACAGGAAATTCATCCCTGGTTTGGCACCTATGTCTCTAATGGACATATGCATGGTAAATGGTTTATCTCCCAGGTCCCTGCTTGTACTTGGTTATCAGAACTTGTCAGATATTTGGGATGCATGGCTAGGCTTAAAAAGTCCTTTGTGATCATTAGCCTAGTAAAACCCTATGAGCCTATGAACTGATAAAATTATATATAACAAACAGAGACTAGTTGTGAAAATTGAATAAAAAAATGGAAAGAAATTTGATATTTTTTGTGGGATAAGACTGTAATTCTTTTAGGTTTTGCACGAGAAGACGTACAAGCATTTATTCATACTCAAACAGAAACTCTTTTAAGGCAAGTTTTAAAACTTCTTCAATGGTGGAAAAAATTGACTGCCTTTGATGCAAAGTCATTCTGTGTACCATGGAATCGTTTTTGGATAAGGGGATAAATGTTTTGTAGAAAAAAAATTGAAGTACAGTTTAGAACTGCAGGAATTACTGCATATGATTTAAAATGTATTTTTCTGAATAATGTAAATTTGTTTTGAAGTTAAAAGTGTAATGATTTTATTTTTTTAACATTTGTTTACTGGGAAAGCCCTACTCGGAATGAAGCTAAGTTTCAGCAGAGGCCCAGCGAAACATGCTGCAGACATATGTCTTTGTAACATGGGAGGAACCTGGAGCACCTGGAGGAAACCCACATAAATGCAAGGAGGACACGCAGACTCTGCACAGAAGGTCTCCAGCCAAGAATCGAACCGGAGAACCTCTTGCTGTGAGGCGACAACACAACCGCTGCACCACTGCACCTCCCTGATGAAAGAAGATTATAGAATAGGGATGACAGGTTCAGTGTATCTTAATAGTAATGATGGGTTAATGCTAAATTTATGAAGTATTATAAATATTAATGGCAAAAGAGGAATACTTAGGTACTGGGACCAACCAAACACCTGTATTCATAATGGGCCAAAAAAAAAAAAATACATTTAAAAAGCAATTGTACTAAACAAAGATTTTTTTCAGTATGGGGAGATTGGGAATTTGACAAGCAATTGTAAAAGACATTGTAAGAAATTTTTGGTTTGCCATGATTAAGTGAGTGAAATTATTGATGATGGAGATAATATAAATTTTATAAATGAAAAGGAGCATATTGAACTAGAAAGTGATAGGAGAGCAAAGTGTTACAGTATTTAATAAAGGAAGGCAAACAGGTAAGTAGGAGAAAATGGAGGAGGTTGGGGAGATGTACAACACTGAGGTACAAAATCAATTTTACAATTTAAGTCAGGAAGAAGGAGACATAGCAGAATCTACCGAGGAGGTTGAAAAAAAGGATCTTTTGGAAGGAGAGTTTGCAAAAGAAAAACAGAACTAAAAACATTGCCAAAAAAGGATAGGACTAGTCTGAAGGCAATATTTTTGGTTAATAGATGGTTTAGTAAGGAGATAAACAATAAAAGAGCTGTCAAACAGGGTTGCCCCCTAAGTGAGACATTATTTGCAATGGTTATGAATGTGTAGTTATAAAAGCTATTATAAACAGAGGTCTTACAAGGGAGAAGCAAGAAAAATGACAATGTTTAGACATCTATGGAACATTTCTTTTTAAAATGTAGACTGCAAGTTTTATGGGCTTTATGTGAAAATGAGTTGAAGCTTAAGGTGTTTAAAAATGTTACAAAAATGTTATGGAAATGAAGGTGCCAGTGCTATGTGGATAGCATGAAGTATGAAATGTTAAGAACTGCTGTATAATCAAATGTGGAGTGGTCAAACTACTATTAACAAGATAAATGGATGGGGCTTTGGTTTAGCATCTCACCTGAAGCACTCCAGTCTCAGTTTTGGAAAAAAATAATCTAACTTTCTTGTGTGGGAATAAAACCTGTAGCCTTTTGCACCAAGGTGAGGATGCTACGTCTTCAGTGTCTGAGACTGCTAAACATGCATACATACATACATACAAATATTTCAAGCATGGGCAATAATACCCTTCTAGCCTGCCAATATAGCAAAACAGTTGTTCCCATAATAAGTGCCCAGTCTATTCTTAAAAATATCTAAACTAGTGTTTGCTTTAATATAATTTGGTAGTTTATTCCATGTATCAGCTACTCCAAGAACCAATTAGTACACTTCTCATTCCTATAAAATTTTCTACATAGGTTGTTTGAGGATTCTGTACTATCTTCTGATAATCCCAAACATTCCCAGAGGTAGTTGTCAATAAAAATGCCCTATATACCTGAATAAAGTTTCCTCTTAGATATCTATATGAGACACTGTACAAGCTCAGCTATTTTAGTCTTTCATAGTAACTTACATTTTTACATCCATGGGTGCCCTTGTTATATTTCCACTGTACTCTTTCCAGTTTATTCAGGTTTGTTTTCTTATAAAGTTTCCATTCTGTTATTCCATACTTAAGTTTGGCTCTAAAGTAAGTAACAAACAATGACTTCGTAATTTCTGATTTCCTAGACTTAATAAATCTTTTTATACAACCTATATTTCTATAACTATCATTAACCAATTGGTTGATATGATTAGAATAACTCAAAGTTGGATCTACCCATATGACGAGGTCCTTAAATGAATCTACAGTTTCAATCACTGTGTGCTGTATTAAATATTCACTTTTCAATTTATGTCTCCCAAATCTCATATGCTTAGTTATTTTATGTATTTACCAGCATATTTTTCTCCTGAGCTCAAATGGTCAATTTAGGCAACTTATTTTGCAGGCATGTCCTACCTGTAACACATGTAATCAGTTTACCCATTTTCAAGTCATCTGCATACAGACTCAGAACACCTCAGATGAAAAAGATAGATCTGAAAGATACAATCTAAAAAAGTATTGGCCTGGGATAGAGCCCTGTGGGGAACCCTGACTGTAACCTCAAATGTCAACTGTGTAATTGCTGTATGATACTTGTCATGTCCTATTTGTAAGCCATGCAGCTATCCATATTATCAAGAGTACATCAATACCTAGTTGTTCTAATTTGTTGATCAGTGTTTTATATATGGCCCTGTCAAATGCTGAAGTTAAATCTGTATAAATTGCATCACAGCACAATTTTTCATTCATAGCTGTTATTATATTCTTATAGAACATCATGTTACAGGTGGTAATAGATCTATTTTCAACATATGCATGCTGATATATAGTTTGAAGTTCATACCTTTCCAATTTTCATAATAATTAATCCAACATAACCGTCTCCATTATTTTTCCACACTATGAAAATAAACTTATAGGTTAGTATGGCTCTAAGTTTGTCCTACTCCCCTTTCCATTAAAGAGGGGTTTAACAATTACGTTTCCAATTTAGAGGAATCTCCCTATATTTGTATGACCTAATAAATGACAGATATAATGTTACTGTAAGTTCATGCCAAAGTGTTCTCAGGTCATTATTACTAATTCCATCTCCTCCCTGTATTTTGGATCCACTTTGCATAGTTCTTTTTCAATATAATCTAATGTGATTTCAGTTACTGAGGTTACCTAAATGTCACTAAGACAATTTATCACTCCGTTTGTGGAGACAAACTGCTTTGCATAAGATGTTGTAAATATATCTATAATCTGTTGTGTCTAAGAAAAAGTTTTAAATCTACACACAGATTATCAGTTTGTATGTCTTTACTCCTACAACCTCTTATGAATCTGTAAAATGGTTTCCTATTACGCTCAATATCTTTTTATGAATTTTCATCAAATTTTTCTTGATCTTGTCTCTTACTATATTTGTTTGTCCAGCCTGTTTATTTCAGGATTTCAAAGTTATAGTTTGACCTATTTTCCATTTTTTCCATTTTTTGTCTTTCACCTTAAACAAGTATTTTTTCTTATGGAAATACATCGTCCTGAAGTTGTGTGTGTAGATCCTGGTGTTACACATTTTTGAATTTTTGCATCCAAACAATTTCTCTCTTAAAACTTTTCACATTCCATCAGCAGTTTTTCCACTGAACGCATAACTCCAATTGGTTTTAACTAGTGACTGTTTTGCTTAAATATAACTGTGCATTGGTTTAGATTTCAGTTTGGCAGAATTATCTAGCAACAAATTAACCTCTATAACCCCATGATCACTGCTCATCAACAATGGTAAAACTTGACATGAAGTAATAGTAATTTCTTTAGTAACACAGACAATGTCTAGTATTTTCCATTCCTTGGTAGTAGTTTTTTTTTACAATCTGAAACAATTGTTCCTGAACATATATTGTTAATAATTTCCTACTAATGGTGTTCAATCTATATTATTCCAATTTGTTTCTGGTAAATTTAAGTCCCCAGCCATTGTTATTCTTTCCTGCTGTGTTTCACGCAAGAAATGTATGGATTCCTCTGGGTCATAAGCATTTGAGTTTAGTGGTTTATACACAACAACAATTGTTATATGCTCCTGTGTTGTCTTTATTGTCACAGTTACACAATCTACAGCAGTGGTGTTATCAATGAACATGTAATAATCACAGGTCTCATAATAATCTTTAATCCTTATCATAATCTTTATTTTGTTTCTGACCAGATCTGACAAATCTTCAACTTCTAATTCAGTAATATCTGCTCTATCAGTTGTTAGAGAGGAATGATCATCATCACCATTAGTCTTATTAATCCCACTGTTTTCATTGCTTATTACATTTGTAAGCATACAGTTCTCATCCAGCTGGCCTTGTATATCCACAGCTTGAGCCATGTTGTTAACTTGTTTCTCCCCTTTTTCGTGCAGTAATGTTCTTCAATCCTTCCACGTTCAATTTCAATTTCTTCCTTTTCGCCTCCCCTTGCCTCTTTTTTCTACTTTCTCTTTTGGAAAAATTATGCCTTTTCCTGTAGACTTTCTGGTATAAAAATGTTATAATACCCTGTAATCTGTGTGTTATATAACAAAGCATTGCCCTTTTCATTATGTATTTTCTTTGCTTTATAGTCGTTAATCAATTTCTTTTTCTGCCTTATTTGTTGTGAACTTCATCGTTTCTTAGTGTACTAGAAAAATATCCGGTACATTTTTTTCCCCAAACACCTTTATTGAATTATCACTTGTGACATAGACAAATTTACAGTCATATAAAAGTGATCACACTATAAGTAACATAAACATTTTACTTCACATATATTGGTATATATCATATAACCTAGGCAATATTACATAAAGTATTCAATTCCTGCCTTTTTTCATTTAAACAAGAAACATCTTTATTAAACCATCACTTACTACACAGGCAATCATACATTTATACAAATGAAAACAAATCCTACCCATACAATCCTAGTTGTAAGCATTTTACATCACAAACCATACTGACACACTCCCAGTTGCAAACATTAAACATCACTTATAATCTATCCAATCTTTTTCAGTCAAACATTGCATAGCTCACTTAAGTCCTGCTGCCTTTTAAACCCCATTCCTCGATTATATGTGCTTTTCCCCACAATTCCCATGGTTTAGATTTTGATTTCCATTTTCTAGTAATTGCTTTTTTTGGCAGCCACCATTATTAGACACATCAAGGCTTTACCATGCTTAGGCAATTCCGATTCTGTATCATAGCTCAAAAAAAACATCTCCCTCATCAGACCAATCTGCCCACCCAGTATCTCCGACAGTGCATCCCACAAGGAATCCTTAAAGTCCACCAATTCACAGTACTCCCAGAAAATATGTTCCCAATTACCTCTTTCTTCTCCAAGCAGTTTGTTAGTGGTTTGCCATCAGATAGGAGGTGTTGGTCGGCGGGGTTAGTGTTGGTATTTCTGATGGAGAGGTCAAGGGTTGGTGAGGCAGTTAAGACAATTAGCATTTACCTTGCAATTCTGAGTGCTTTGGTGAAACTGGTTTACGGGATGTAACTAAGAATTGGAGGTAAGGGAGGTTGTTGAAAGTCTGGGAGAAGATTCAGCAAAAAAATGGTACAGAATGCTACCATTAGGCAAGCATATGTTGCCTGTGCTGTTAGCAGAATTGTACAAGGTGGCTTGTTCTTAATTTGATTATGTGTTATGGGCAGCCTCGGTGGTTTTCATATATGTTGGAGTGCTTCAGGTTAGTGAATTGCTGGGTCATCTCAAGTGGAAAGATCTCAGAATTACTTTGGAGGTAGTAATTTGGTTAAATCTATCAAAAACTGATCAAGGAGGAGTAGGTAAGCAGGTGATGTAGCCAAGGAGAATACTATGCTTATTATGTCCAGTGGCTTGGGCTAGATAATGGACAGAGGCATGCAGTAAGTGGCAGGAGGGGTTAGTTTTTCAGGATTTGCAATGGAAAAAGGTGAATGCTAAGAAGTTTCTATCTTGGGTGCAGATGGCACTGAGGGAGCAGGGGGCAGCAACAGACAATTATGCCACACATTCTTTCAGAATATGAAAGGTGCCTGATTTGGATGAGGAAGGAAGGATAGTCGGAGGAGGTGATTAAAAGAGTAGGAAGATGATGATCTAGGGCATTTTGGGATTACATAAAATAAATAAATAAATAATTGAGAGTATTGTGATGTTAATGATGATGGGTGGCCACGGTGGTGCAGCAGTTAGCATTGCTGCCTCACAGTAAGATGTTTTCAAGTTTGAGCCTCAGCTGGGGTGCCTTCTGTGCGGAGTCTGCATGTCCTCACAGTGGTCACGTGGGTTTCCTCCGGGTGCTCCGGTTTCCTCCCACATCCCAAAGACATGCTGCAGGTGGATTGGACACTCTAAATTGGCCTTAGGTGTGTGTGTGTGTGTGTGTGTGTGTGTGTGTGTGTGTGTGTGTGTGTGTGTGTGTGTGTGTGTGTGTGTGTGTGTGTGTGTGTGTGTGTGTGTGTGTGTGCCTTCTGTGGAAGGTTGGGTGCTGGGCTGGCAACTCGACACTGTAAAACTCCACTGCCAATCATGAGCAGACAGGTGATCCGCTGTAATGACCCCTAACTGGGAAAAGCCGAAAGAAGAAGAAGTGATGTTAATGATGTGCTTTTCTTTTGCAGGCAGGAAGCTGTTAGTCATGTTGGGTCATTCCTTTATTTACTGGGCAGCTGGAAGAGAGGGGATTTATCCTGGTGGTATGAATTTGGGCCTGGATCCAGTACATTGGTAAATCCACTGGCATGGTTCTAAAGGTATGGAATGGTATCAATTGTTACCAGCATTGGAAGAGGTAAGACTGCAGTTTGGTAGCCCATTTGAGATAGTTATCCATTTGGAAGGTAATGACATTGGGTGGATACCACAAAAGAGGTTGATTACCTGTTTTTGGAGGCTAAGGTTGTTTGGTTGGCCATAATCACTCAGTTGGTTTGAAGAAGTGCTACTAAGTTTAAGGCAATGGAAGTGAATAGGAGGTTCCTTAGCCACTGGGTGGCTAGGGCAAGTGGTGTATTAGGCTTTTTTGTAGAGGATCACTGAGATTTTGCAGATAGGGATCTGGCCTGGTTCTGTGGTGATTGGATACTTCTTAATGATATTTGGTTATATTTAATGTCTGGCTGTTTTTGTTTTTGCAGGAGTTATTGGGGAGAGAGTCTGGGTTGAGGGGCAGGTTGTGTTACATCCTGGTGGGTGGAAGAAGGGCCATAGTAGTTGTACAGGGTATAGGCCCTTGCCAACCCCCCATATTACAGTTGCCACTCTTGTTGGTTCAGGAGAGCAGTGCTGAGCTGCCTGGGGGAGTTGAATTCCAGTGGTATAAGTTGTAGTGAGCTGTCTAACATGCTGCCTACTTTCTGTAAAAGGTGTTGTTGAAGTTATCAAAGTGTTCAAGGAAAAGGTAAGTGGTCTGTCATGATGCCCAGTTGTTTTATGGTGTGATAATATTTGATGTGTTTACTTGTTGTTAATATATCTGGTTGTTATTGGTGTGTTCTTATTCATGAAAAAGCAGATCACAAAGTCATAAAAGCTGTCAAGCTCATAGATATATACTAGGTTAACCACCACCAGAGCCTTTATAAGCCTAGCCAGCCATTCCAACCCAATTTTGTCCCTAAATATCAAGGGCATTTATTAGATGGTGGTATGTTATTAGGAAATTTCTAGAGGTTATGTTTTGGGTTGGTACGTTAGTTTGGGCATTACTGTCTGCCTCTGTCTTTCAAAGACATTGGGGCCAGACCAGGGTGAATTTCCAGTTTCCTAGACATTGATCAAGATTACAGTTAAATAGGTTTAGGGATGGACTCTGCTTCACATAGATGGACAACCCGTTCCAGAATATGGGGTCCTCTGAGATACATATCTGCCTCACCAACATGTCTTATTTATGTCACAAGCAAAATTTAAATCCTTGGATCTACTGGTTCTGATGATGTTCATTTTGCATATGTAAAAATGTCCTTCAGAGCTGGATCCAAGGATGCCTTGTATGCCAGGCATAAATTTCCTGTCAGTAACATGTAAAAGACAGAGTATAGAGACAGGGCTTTAAGGCTGTCTGTGTAGGACAATGTGTTTATATCCTGGATTTTCCTGGTAACGAACCTTTGTGGGCATTCCAGTTGTCACATATGACTGGCCAGGCAAATGACAAATGGGCCTGATAAGGGTCAAATAAAATGGCAGTATGACTACCTTGTTCATTATGCCATGCCCTAAATTAAAAGTTGGGCAACATAGAATGATTTTCTTACTAGCTTGGCCACATGTTGGTCAAAGACCAGATTACTGTCTAGATATGTTCCTAGATACCTGACTACTTGATCAAATCTTAGGGCTGTCATATTGCTGGGGTAATTAGCTTGGATGGCAGTTTCTCAAAGGGCACTATAATGCATTTCTTGGCACTAAATGTTATTCCATGACTTTGGCACCAGTCATTTGTCTGTGCTGCACCGTATTGTAAGATGTTTGTGTCATTGGTGGGGGGTTCTACGATAGCTCCCAATTTGTAGTCATCTGTGAACTTCGTCAGCCAAAGGCCCTTGCCATTAGCCTTTACCTCTGAGAAATAGATGCCAAATAGGAGCGGCCCAACACGCAGTCCTGTGGTACCCCACTACTGACTGGTCACATTAGGGATGGTCTCGCCAATCTTGAATTTCCAGGTCCTGTCTATGAGGCAGCTGTCAATCCAGTGAGTTATATACTGTGTTATTTGTGGGGTGGGAATAACCCAGTGACAAACAAAGTTTATGACATGATACAAAAGTATTATTTATTATGTAAAAATATCAGACACATCTGCATCTGGTCATACTTTCTGCCTTTTTTTTTTATATGGGGACATTGGGTACTATCACAGGTATCCAATCCAATTAATTAAACCAAACCAAAGCAAGCCCTTTTCATCCACGTTCTACTCCTGATATAAAGCTTGGACTCACAATAGTAAAAACATTCAGGGGAATTCAATAAGCCCTACATGGTAATTTTTTATCACAATGCTCACAAAGTAGCAACGGAATTTAGATTCAGTAAGTGCCGTGTAGAGGAGTGCACCCATGCTCATAAAAGGTAAACACTGTGGCATGGTAATTACTGCATAGCAGCTGAACTGCATGCTAGTCAACCAAGCCAGCATGGTGGAGGTATTCGACAAACTATAAAGCATCCGTGTAGACTCTGTGCTGGTTTTTCCTGTGCATTCCAAAACATCTGGAATACAGCCACAGAAAGTAGTCTACACAGACAGAATGTTAGGGGCTTCTGCCACTTTAATTAATTTGTATGTGCTACAGGCTGAAGCCAGTGCTGCTCCTGCTGATGCTAATAGGCCTAGGCTGAGAAGAAAAAGTAAAAATAGAGACCAACTACCAAGTTCAGAATCATAAACTTTAATAAAAATTAAATAGAAGCATAAGGATAAACGCTTTCACATTACTAAAGAACGTTTCTTCAGATCCATAAAATCATAGAATGAGTCCATGTATTTTAAAAAACTATTGACCAATCATAATCATTAAAATGGTTTATGCCCATTATGGGCAAAACTTCATTAGACTGCCTCAAGAGTCAATGTCCAATCATTATTTATAAAATCAACCACACCATTTTTTTGGGGGGTACGTTTTAGCAAATCTTGTATATTAATCCATTCATCAGTATTCAATCTTTAGCTTAGAAATGGCCTACTCTTTTTCCTACAAATAAGTAATCTTTATAGGTGGCTTCAGGAACCAGTAACCAATCATTATCTGCAGAGCAGTCTTCTCCCTCTGTAAACCATTCACAGTTGGTCAATCAGCATTGGCAGAATCCAGTCATTTTCCCCAAAGAAGTCTGCATCCATCTAGGCAGGTATGAGTGGAGCATTCACATTAAATCTACATAAATTATCAGCTTCTAACAAAGCTATCATATAAACTTCATCAGATTTCATAATAAACATATACATTAATTAGTACATCAATGCCCAGTCTTTAACTTCAAGGCAGTTCATTCCTTTGCTGTAAATACATGATTGCTGTAAGTAACTACAAGAGCCAGTCACTGTTTGCAAGATAGTCTACACCCTCTGTAAACCATTCACTGTTGGTCAATCAGCAAGAACAGGCTCCAATCATTATCTCCAAAAAAGTCTGTATCCTTCATGCCAGGCATAAATGGAGTACTCACATTAAATCCACATAACTAATTGAACTAATTCAAGGCAGTTCATTCCTTTGCTGTAAATACATGATTGCTGTAAGTAACTACAAGAGCCAGTCACTGTTTGCAAGATAGTCTACACCCTCTGTAAACCGTTCACTGTTGGTCAATCAGCAAGAACAGGCTCCAATCATTATCTCCAAAAAAGTCTGTATCCTTCATGCCAGGCATAAATGGAGTACTCACATTAAATCCACATAACTAATTGACTTATTTCATAGTTATACAATAAACCTGACCAAGTTTCATTTCATTAATAAAATCACCTCTTCTGTTTACTATGACAAATTATAATATCATAATATTGCATAAATCAGTTCATCAATATCTAATCGTTATCTCCAAGACAACCCACTTCATTTTGACAGTAGTGTCAATGGATAGTCACTAGTATCCAGTCATTATCTACATAGTAGTAAAAGTCTTTTGCAGAACATTCACAGCTGGTCATTCCATGAGGACCCTATCCAATCTTCATTTACAAAATAATCTACGCCCTTATAGGGCAGGTTTAAGGGGAAAACTCGCATTCAAACCAGGTGATTTGTTGGTTTGTAGCATAGCTATCCAATGAACTTCAGCAAGTTCCGTTATATTTACAAGGTCACCTCCTTACTGTGACAAACTAAAATGTCATAGCATTGCATAAATCAATCCATCAATACCTAATCATTATCTCCAAAACAAACTGCTCAGTTTTAACAATAGTGTCAAATGAAAGTTGCTAGTATCCAATTACTATGTGCAAAATGGTAGATTCCTTTTGTAGAATATTCGCAACTGGTCAGTCCATGAGGACAATGTCCAATCATCATTTCCAAAATAATCTACACCCTTTTAGGGCAGGTTTAAGAGGAACACTCACATTCAATCCAAGTGATTTGTAGGCTTGAACATAGCTATCTAATGATCTTCAGCAAGTTCCATTTTTTTACAAGGTCACCTCCTCTTTTGTTTTCTTGGACTATCTGTAATACCATAAAGTTAAACTCCTGCCTGGATTCAAAATAGTATACTTGGTTAAGGCGTTCTTAATGTTTTGCAACCAGATGTCACTTAAATGTTGAAGAATCCTTTCCTTGTGTAATTTATTCATTTTTCCAATATAAAAACTGGTGCACATTTTACATAGCGCTAAGTATATGACATTTCTAGTTTTGCAATCAGCATATAATTTAGGTAAATAAAACTGTTCAGATATTGGATGAATAAGGAAATTGTTTCTAGATATATAATTGCAAGCTCTGCAAGAATGACAAGGGACTGTACCAATTCTATTTGATACATTACTTCCTAATCTTTATTTCAAACTCCTACTATTCTTAAAACAAAAGGAAGGTCATTCACCAACTCTCTCTCTGATGTTGTCATCTGTAGTAAGAATTTTCCAGTTCTTTTAATCACATCACAAACTTGGTTTATGTCACTGGACTAGGTTAAAACCATTTTTGCATTACATCTTTTACCCATATCAGAATTTTTTCAAACAACATTGTTTCTGCCAGACAAATTATTTTAAGAATAGTCGGAGTTTGAAATAAAGATTGTGTTATGATGCAATGCTGTTACCTCAATGTGGCTGATGTCTGCTGGATGAGCTCCTTTCAGGGGATGCTCAGGGCCATGACTACATGGCCTGCCACATCTGCATGTCAACAGCACACTCACTGATGGAGCACTGGAAGTACTGCCACTATGGGAGTGTGATCAGTCATGGCCACGTTGGCTGACAGCAGATGATATGGCTGACCTACACCCATGAGGATGCAGTTTCCTTCCCAGCAGATGTTCCATCATAGACAATGCTTGTTCCATGACAGACACCTGTTGGTCCATCACAGACACCTCTAGTTCCAATGTGTCATTCATCAGATCCATTGAATTGGCAACATGGAAGAGGCAGTTACACATGTCAGATTGTGCCACATCTACAACCCTGAGAATTTGTCTAGAGCACCTATGGGAATGTGCCTGTGCCTCCATGACAGCCCTAAATATATGTTGATTGGCACAGGAAGAGACACCTGGATCAGGTGGAGAAGGGGCAGCAGGCCTCCTCCAAGCACCCCTATCAACCCTCATGCGTGGCACCTCACCCACACTTTGGCTATGGCCAGAGTCAATAGGCACTGAAGCCACAGCAGCCACTCTTCTATGATCAATTACCTCATCCTCCATCTGTCCAATATCTGAGGACTCACTGTAATGGGTAGGTGTAAGCTTACTAGCTGTGTCCAATGAAATTGCAGGGGATGGCTATATGTCAACGTCAGTGTCAGATTCAACATCTGCACCCCCAACTGTGCCTCAGTTTGGCAACCATCATCATCAGTGTCTGCTGATACACGGACATCAGGTAGCAGAGAGCCCACAATCCCACTGTCATGACCACCTGTGATAAAAAGCAACAAACACAGGAAAAAAATAATACCTACACTACTATAGTCCAATATATGCTAACAAAGTAACACTGCTGCCACTATTTCAAACAGTATAGCAATAACCACAACAGGCCTGACATCAACAGCATATACTAAAATATTTCTTTAAATTGCTCATCAGTTTGGCTTACCATCTGCAGATGAGATACTCTTCTGCAATGCAGACAGTCCTGGAAGAAGTTAAGCAAGAGGTAAAAGCAACATCATCATAATTAAGAGTAACACATTGGGCAATAATTTTACCCCTTTATATGTCCATTAACTATACTTTCAACAAGAATGTGGCTAACATCTCCAACCTAAGCTAAGTGTAGAAATCTTCAATCCCCTGACCAAAAAAAAGACATATGACACAGAAGCAACTTATTGATTTCAATTGCTTTACTATAGAACAGTATTCAACTGTTGAGATACCAAAGCCTACATGGATACTCCACCTGGGACGTGCTTGCTGCCAATGAAACTGCTGCTCTGACATCCAGCACATGCTGCACTGCACTCTCCTGGGAGCTGTCTGGATCCCTGATATTGGTCAGGAGCTCTCCACTGAGTGTTAATGCTGGTTCCCTAGCAGGCCCTACCCTGCTAACCATCTGGTCACAACCCACTGCAGCTGCTCTCCTTCATGCAGATGAGATCATGTTAGTGGCCCTATGGTGCACCTGATCACATGTTCTGCCATGGCAACCACAGCATTTAGGACACCTAGACGTATGCCGCTCAGGCGTGTCAATCGTCAGACACCCCCCCTTCACCGATAATGAGAACCAGGTTATAGTGGTTACTATCTGTTACCAAATTTGCATACTACATGCCATATCTCCCTCTCCCCTTTCCAGCAGAAAAGCACTATGTTGCCTAATGACATCCACTATAACCTGGTTCTCAGTATCGATGAAGGGGGGTGTCCGAGGATCAACACGCCTGAGTGGCATACTCCTAGGTGTCCTAAAAGACAACAGAAGGATAATACACGTAAGTATCACATAATTACTAAATAATTATTTCCATATAAAACAGAAAAGGTAGCCACTCAGTATTGCGTCCTGGAGAAACATACAACATTCTGCAGATGTGAAATACGAACAACAGGCAGGATGCAAAACAGTGAGACTAACCAGAGCAACATATTCTCATTTGCACCATAACAGGAGCTCACTTTTGTTCCCCCCAAAAAGAACAGCCTGTCCTTGTTTGTGCCATAATAGTAACTGAGCTTGGCTCCCCCCCAACAGAACTGTGTGCCTTTGTTTGTGCCTAAACAGTAATTCACCTTTGCTCCCCCCAAAAGAATAGGCAAATGACACATTTTGCTAACAAACCATCTTAGAAATGATAAAAGGATATCAAAGGAGCTGTCCCTGAAACATTTCTACATATTTATCACACAACATTCCATTTTCATGTATCGGCAATCATGTATATCTCTGAAATGGCTTGACAAATATGCCCGTGCTATCAGTACACTTCTAACTAATGCATACAGATAAAAGTGTAAAAGTGTAAAAGCCTTTGCTTCAGATTTTTCTTAAAGGAGAACCACACCCACAGACTCAAAAAACATGTCTATTTCATCATGGTTTGGTGTTTCCTACATTTTAACACCATTCTGTGACTATTTACATGTTGTTAAATATTTTTATATGTAATTTCTAAGTCTGACCACATTGGGCCTGGCATCTTGAAGTAATTCTGATTGTTTAGTCTGCCTCTAGGTATCCCACAATGCAGTGATTGTAAAAAGTTACATAACACAAGCTTCTTTCTTCCTAAACCTCTTGTCACTGCATTGATTTTACATGCATACATTGCTATCTTTCAGTCAGTTTTAAGTAACATTTCATGCCGTTCAGTGACTACTTAAAACACAAACAGTGCAAATGCCACAGAACACACTTTCAAACTGCTTCTTACTGCTGCTTCTTTTTAGAATGCTTAAACTGCAGTCTTTTGTGAAGCCTGAATTGTACTAGTTTGACTCATCTCCCATTTCCCCTTCACACCTAACTTTCCTAGCTGTAAAAGTGCTAAGGGTAATTTGAGTTGTTAGCTACTGTGATTGACACCTCAAAGCAGGAGATGACTCATGTACTGTTTCCTTCTTCTAGCCTTTATTTCTGTATGGGTAGGGGAAGGGCCAGGGAGCTGTGACATCATAGCATGGGTGGGTTTTTAGCACAGTAGTGGTGATGTCAGTTTGGGGAGGAAAATGACCAGAAAACTGCCTGTATTCAGAGGCCTTGATGAAGTAAATTGAAGATGGCAGCAAGGGAGGGGCAAAAGCTTTTTGAAAGTGAAACCAACACAGTACAGTAGGGTACTGTTCTAGAGCAGAGAAACAGTCAATTTAAAATATTTTAAATGCTATATTTTTGATTATTCATAGCAGGGACAGTAAATAGAGAGAAAAAGACAGAGAAGTTGAGCATTTAATAGTAGAATTCCATTGTTGTCCTTTAAATTCATTCCAGCATATGCAGTATGTAGCTGACAAAATGGAAGCATACCTTCTGAAGTTCAGTACTCCTCTGTACTGATATATCTTGAAAAACACCTTATGTGCAGTCTTCCCAACATAAACAAGTTACCTCACCATCATTCTGCCTAGCTATATGGTTGCCTTTTTGCATGGTGTAGATTCAGGGCTGTAAGCATAGTGAAGATGCAAATGAGGTGTGAACTCATTAGAATTTCTGAATCCCAAATATTTGGATCCATGTAGGATATGTAAACATTGTACAGGTAGTCCTTCAGTGTTTGGTTTTAATCAATTGCAACTGTGAATAATAAGTGGTTGGGGGAAGGAAAACACACCAGCACTGCAGGCTGCCTTACTTCCACAGGGTGTGTCAGGTTAGATCTACAAAGTGTTAGCTGTAAGGTTGGAAATGTAAGTAAACAGCAAACAATTCACAGTTTGTGATCCTTAACATCCAACTTGGCCTTCATTTGTTGGCAACTGCATATGATATTATTTCCACTTAATATCCTCCCACATTTTAAAGCCAATAATATATAATGGCTTAGACACTGCATGTCTCAGATTACTGATCAGATAAATGAGGAATAGCCAACAAACACAGAAATGTAAGACAAAGCTGTATATGTGGAAGCAGTAATCATGATAGGTTGTGTGATCACTGGATGCACTACATCCAAAAATAATAAATATACAAATAACACTTGTATAGTTTGATATCACTGTAGATGCTGTTGCAGTTGGTTGTGTGCAGATTGAGTTCAGTTCTTTGCTGCAAAGCTGTTGGTGTGGCAAAAAGGGATACGCACCCATTCTGTGTTCTGAAGGTGCATTGGAGTGAGATTTCAAATCCAAATCTATGTAGACATACCTGATGTCAGCCATCATTGTCTTGTGTATATGTCATACATTGATTTTACTCATTTCAAGTACTTGCTCCCCTCTTTTCTTCTGTCTTTTTGTTTGCCTAATTTTTTTTTGGGGGGGGCAGTGTTTGCATGATGCGGCGCTTAACACAGTCATGGGAATGGAGGAAATGAATGTCGGGTTTGGCTCTGCTTATCTCTTGTGCAAAGTGAGGCAGTGCACAAACTGGACAACCGGTCCCCCTCAGAAAGCAGACAGGACCCAGGCAGCCAAAACTAGAAACCAGATACATTCAATTAATGCAAATCCTCTAAGCAGTACTGAGTGGCGGTTAACAGTGAGACCTTAAGAATTATTACTAAAATAGGGAATGTTATGTAACTAGTCCTGCAGCAGGTGTAAGTGTAGCCCTGGAGTACAGATAGCCCTGGGTTCTAGTACAGGGTGTGCAACATTTTTTTCACTGTTGTGACATTGCAGTCTATAGCAATGAACTGAAAGTTAGACAAGTCTTATTTCAACCTTCTTGGGTCAGCAGGTGCAAATGTAGCACTGCCACACACATGGTCCTGGGTTTGAATGCAGGATATTCCATACACTTTTACTGTTGTTCCACTTCCCATTATAGTCGCCCTCACTTATATCACTTGAGATAGGAGAGCTGATATTAATTTTATGTATGAGGGCTGACACAGTAGTATTGTGTCAGTTATTTCATTATGTATCTATGTATTATCACATTTATTATCAAATGTATGACTGTGGATATACTGTGTACTATATTCCTATAAGTATAATTCTGCTGTCTTGACTGGCATGGCCTTCATGTTTGCCTAACACACACACACACACACACACACACACACACACACACACACACACACACACACACACACACACACACACACACACACACACACAAAACTGCCTGCATATCCAATAACCTTGGAATTGTAATTGCACTTCTGTAATGCCTCACCGCTGCTCTCCACTTACCATTGTGCAAACTTGCTGCTCGGGGATGCGCACTACCAAGCAATGTGTTTGTGCAATGGCAAGCAGAGTGCAACAGTTTTATTTATTTATTTATCAACATTTGTTTACTGGGAAATTCCAGTAGGCTGTGAAGAGCCCATTTTCAGTGGAGGCTCAGGGAGAAAAGCTCCAATTGAGAAAACAATATAACAATATAAAATAAAGGTTTACAGTGTATAATAATATGAACAGCAGAAAAAGCAAAAACACAAAACAGAGTCTCTATACACATTTACAAAGTATAATGATGTAATCCACAAAAAAATAAAAGAAATTCAAAGTAACCATAGGAGCAAATTAAGAATGAGTATAATACACCAAAGTAGGTAGATAAATTGTACAAAATGTGTGCCTCTAGTAAATAAATTGTGGGATGTATAGGAATAAGAGCAGAGTGAATACAAATTTACAGTGGCAATTTAGAGTAGTGACAGGGTGATTAAGGTTAGTAGCAGGAGGGAAACTGGTTAATACAATTACAGTAATAGTGCAAAAGATAGAATGGTTAGAGAGGTTAGATAGTGTAGGCACAGTACAGGGTAGTTAGGTTGATTGTAAAGCTTAGAAGCAAGCCTGTGACTGATATAGAGAGAAGTCAGGTAATGGCATCATAGATAATAGTAGGGACATTAGTGCAGTTACATATCCAGTTTCAAACAATGTACGCACTACCAGTAAATGCAATAAATGGAATTGGTCAGAAAGCATCAGTCTCCATTGCTCTAGATTCATGGCAGACATGGCAGGCATTTGTGGAGAAGGTGCCAGGTTTAGGGCACAGAAGCAGGATGTCCAGGAGTCCAGGATTTTTACTGGACTCCTATTTATGAACCACAGTGACAGGCTTCTGCAGGGGGACTATTCTGGCTCCCAGTATAAGTCAGGGGCTTGGGATAGTTTAGCCCGGGCAGTATCCAGTGCCACCGGTATCTTGTGTACTGGAGAGTAATGTAGGCATCCTTATAATGACTTATGAAGGAGGAAGAGAGATGCCCTCAGTCAATGGATCGAGGAATGTAGGACTGAGGACATTCCACACCTATGTAAGTATCATCTACAGACAGTACTTGTAAGGCTTAGAAAGCTGAATATAGGCAAGACTGGTATACATAATGGTTTTCTGTTTTTTTTTCCACAGCTGCCAGTGACCGTGAGTGCAATGTCTGAACCCATGAGGCTATATTGAAGAGGGTGAGGGAAATTTGGTATGTATGCAGCAGAACAGTACTGTTATTGTAGCATTAAAAGTTAAAGATAGATTTTTTGGTATTTTATAGAGTTGCATCAAATTGATCATGCATATCTCAACTGTAAAAGCCTGTATGCATACATTAGCCTGTAGCACAAACCAAGAGTATAATATTAGATCTTAATCAGATGTTCTGTGTTCAAATACCACACTTCCCAACTATACAATACTGTTAATTCTTTAATAATATTTAAATTAAAGTAAAACCTGTATACCAGTGGCACAAATGCCCTGCTGTAAACTGTAATCTGAATAATTGGAACACGTATATATGCAATATATGCACATGTCAAGAATTACTTGCTGCAATCTGTAGTATAGTGTGCATCTGTTAGGAGGTAGCAGTCTTAGATGTAAAGGTGGTAGTCTTAGATGTAAAATTTAAGATAGCAGAGTCAAATAATTGTATTAATGCATTCTATATTACACATTAAGGTACTAATCCTATATCTTTTTCCCTCATCCCTACCCTTATCTCTCTTTTTTATTTTATTTCATATTATTTTTATTGTATTTTATGAATATTCAACTTATTTTATTTTTATGTTTTCTTTTTTTCTTTTTTTAAGTTTATGTGTCGTCAAAATGTGTCCATGTCATCCATGTGTACCACATCATTAAATGCTCCACAGCACAGTGGGGTAGGCCTGTCCTACAGGATCCACCTGCCCCCCTCCACTGGCTCCAACACCAATGCCCATCACATCTGGGAATCAACCTAGCAGCACTGCCTCTTCTGCCTCTGCACTACCTGCACCCTCAGGAAGTTCTGCCCTGGAGGCTGGTCCTGTGGTAAACTCCAGGATCAGTGGCAGAGGTTGTGATTTTATCACCCGCACCAATTTGCCAGGGATGGTGTGTAGGGTTGTATGCCACACCATTGTTGTACACCTACACTGTCTGGAGATAGTGGCTTTCCCTCATTTGGCATAGTACTAGGAGGAGGAGAAGAAGACATCAAGCACTCCAGCCAGCAGTGGAGTGAGGTGACAGTGATGACAGTCCAGTGGATGTGGACTGGATTCTTACTGTTACCCAGCTTGACAACCATTGGTTTGGGATGTCCCCACCCTCACCTCAATCATGGTGTCCCCAACTTTTTGTGTTCATCAACGTCCCTGTCTCTTGTCTTGTTTGTCTTGTCTGTCTGAAATTGCTTCCTCACCTACCCAACTTACCTGAAGCAGACATAGCTATATCCCTTCCCCAACATTCCTCTCTCTATCTCTGTCTCTCTCTCTAACACACACACAATAAATAAATGGGCACCTGTCCCACAAAAAAAATTACCCCATTCATAGTTCTCCATTTCACACACGTGTCTTCTTCACACACTTGATTAAGCCTAGTTGGCTATACAACATGATTGTGTTGTGGTCACCCCTCTCTGTGGAGGTCACAGTCCAAATTCAGTCAATATTTTCCACATATGTTCATTTTACACTGCTAAAGTAATGGATAGCTATGGTTCTTTCCTACCTCCCACCTGCACATTCCTGCCCTGATTTCCATTTGTTCTTCCCCCGCTTGCTCCAATTTCACCACTGTCCTATCTACCGCATTTCACCTCTTTAATTCATTTTTATGTGAAGGTGTGCATTGTACACCAACACACAGCAATGGTGAATGGTGGCAATGTATTTGAAAATATTTAAAAGTATTATATACACCTGTATTCAAACCCAGTACCACCTGCTCCAACAACGAATATATAAATGCATTAACACATGCTGTCACAGACTCATTTATGCAGCAGGTGTATTTCATAGACACAGTACCAGTTGTTAGACTTTGGCAATGTGGCTTGCATTTCCACTCTCTTAGCTATGCGCAAACATGTGTATCACGCATGTGTATTCACTTTGGTAACCACTGTGCAAACCCACTACTTGCCACTATGGAAATGTACATATTATGCTGAATTACTGCTGTTTACTGTCCATTCCCTGTGTATGACATGAAATTACATGTGGAAAGATTACAAACTGAGGGCCCTATCTAACAATATGTCACATATTTACAATACATCCATATGTTGCCACCCCCCCAAGCACTGCAACTCTGGTGTCTCAGTACTTTTGCCATGCATATATCAACCACAGTACAAAATGTAATATCAAATGTTGTGTGCTATGCAATGCACATCAATCTGGTAACATGTAGAACTACAGCTATTGACCCATATGTCTAAAAAGCCTTATCTGCAGGCTGGGGAAGAAATCAGCATGGACCATAACCACAGGGACACAGGTGACCTTCAAGACACTTGATGTTACCCATTTTGTTTTTGTCAAGGTAGATCTTGCTTATTAAACCTTGTGAAATACTTGGATACTGACCCCAAAGACCTGGATGAGGGATAACAAGACATACCACCTATGTTGAATTCTCCAAGGCTTTTGTCACTATCCCCATTCATGTCTCATAGTGAAGATCTCCCATATGGGAATTACGCCATACAGTTGTAGAGTGATAGTCAACTGGCTTGCTAACAGAACACACACTGGCATAGTTGGAGACTGCTCCTCCACCACTAGCCACTTACTAGTAGAATACCACAAGGATCTGTGCCAGGCCAGTACCAAGGATTACAGTATTTTGATTCTTGCAGATGCTTACAGATCCATTTCATGCAGCCCACCCAACTTCTTGCCCCCCATATGTCCTGCTGATGTCATCTACTATAAGTTCACCTGCAGTCTTGTAAAAGTCAGAACTTGTGCCATGGCGAGTCCATAAAGTATTGTGTTCTACAGTCTGTGTATTTAGGTAGTCAAGTGTGTGCTTGTGTGTGTTTGTCTGTGTGTCTCTAGACAGAAGAGCAGAAGTGTTCTTAAGTTTACTTGCAGTCTTGTAAAAGTCAAACTTTTACCCTGGCGCTTGAGTAAAGTACTGTGTTCTGTAGTCTGTGTACTTAGATAGGTAAGGGCTCTGTTCTCACTGCAGTTAACTTGGTGTGTGTGTGTGTGTGTGTGTGTGTGTGTGTGTGTGTGTGTGTGTGTGTGTGTGTGTGTGTGTGTGTGTGTGTGTGTGTGTGTGTGTGCCTAGACAGAAGAGCAGAAGTATGTATCCTACAGTTAGTGCTCCAATGCCATGGATTGCCAGTATTTTGGTACTTGTATATGCCTACACATCCATTTCATGCAGGCTTCCCAACCTCTTATCTCCCACATGGCCTGCTGATATCATCTACTATAAGTTGACCTGCACTCTTGCAGAAATCAGAGATGAGCCATGGTGCTTGTGTAAAATATGATGTTCTGCAGTCTGTGTACTTAGGTAGGAGTTCTATTCTCACTGGAGTCATGTGTGTGGTGTGTGTGTGTGTGTGTGTGTGTGTGTGTGTGTGTGTGTGTGTGTGTGTGTGTGTGTGCGTGTGTGCTTGGCGTGTGTGCTTGTGTGCATGTGTGTGTGTGTGTGCGTGTGTGTGTGTGTGTGTGTGTGTGTGTGTGTGTGTGTGTGTGTGTGTGTGTGTGTGTGAGAGAGAGAGAGAGAGAGAGCTTTTGCTTGACCTTACAGAGAGCATTTTACACCAGCATGTCGGACACTATCTTCTCCTCAAAAGATACTGTAGATGTCATAAGCTGTAAAGAGTTGTGTGAGACACTCCAAGCCAGACTTTTTCCATGGTGCTTGTGCAAAGTACTGAGTTCTGTAGTTTGTGTTCTTAGATAGGTAGGGGCTCTATTTTCACTAGCTTCATAGGTTCATAGGTTCATAGGTTAGTATGAATATTTCTTCCTGGGCAATCTATTCGCATGTCCAACAGCTCTGGGTTTGACATGGCCTCTGAGGCCTTTCCAGTTGTTGCAGATGTCCATTGTATTCTGTAATGGGTCTAATGAGGATGAGTACAGTGGGACAATGACCTCCTTTTTCTGGATGAAAAGCCCACCACCTGTGTCCCTAAGTCTCTTATCACACTTTCTGTGTTAGTGTACTGCCACCTATATGGTAATTCATGGATACATGTTTTTCCCAAAGGACTGAACCCTGACTCCATGGTACTCACTTGATTGTCTGTTTTGGATTTGGCGCTTGTGTGTTTGGTCAGTAGTAGTAAGCCAAGCCCATTGCCTAACCCATGACATGACATAGGGATTGCCCAAGTAAGTTTATTTATCTATGATTCCAGGGGGATGGGATGTCAAAGGCCTTGGCAAGGGTCTAGATGATAGTGTGGACCACCTTACCCCCTGTCCATGGCTCTGGAGACTGATTCAAAGAAGTCAATCATTCAAACCCAAAACTGGTGGGGGGTCAGTGTTTGAAGGTTGCCAAATCTCTTGTTTATAAGTTCCATGATAATACCTCCATGGCTGCTTGCAGATAAGGCTTGTCAGACTGATGGGACGGTAGTTTTTAAACATGACACTGTAGGTGAGGTGCCAATATTCATATTGTATGTCATGTAGCACACAGGGGGATGTCATCCCATCCCATGGATATTCTTGGCTTCTTTAGAGAGTGATGGGCCATTTAGGGGGGGTGAGAGGGGGGTGAAGTTGGCAATCGATCGATCTGCCAGGATATCAATATCCTTCAGATCAGTATATATAATGCCATTTCTGTTTAGCTTTTAGCAGATCTGAGCATGCCAGCATTAGATTCTTGATAATAATTATAGAATGCTTTGCTTTTGTCTTTGGAATCTTTGGGCATTTTTTTTTATAACTAGCTTTGGGATTTTTATGAGCATCTCCAGTTTCTTACTGAGGGGCTAGTAAGGGAGTTTTAGCATCCTGGGATTTTCCTCTTGTTTCTTCCTTTGTTGTAAAGTTTGTTTATTTTTTTGGTATTTGGGATGGCACGATTCATGCATGAGTGGATGTGCTGCGCACAGTGCCGTGGTGTGGGATTCAGCAGTTGAACTAAGTTGGCTTTAAGTTTTTTTATGGTGGTTTCTTTACTGGATGGTCAGACCTTGGAGTGACGGGGGGTGACCCAGGTATTGATTTCCCATTTTCCCATGGACCAGGTCAGTCTAGTTGGAGCCCCCCCCCTGGTGGGACTGGATTAGTTGATCCAGGGGCGTTGGTTAAAATTCCCAGAACCGAACCGTTGCACAGTGTTGGGACATGAGAGTTTTTTCAGTTAATGGCAGGGGGGTTAAAAAAATCCCAGTATTAGTGTTGTTTGGTCTCATCTTAATATTTTCCAGCATGTTAGAAAAGGTATAGTGAGAATCTTGGGTATATGTGGGGATCTGTAGTTGCTTGGAGAATTTCAGACACATGTGTTGGGCAACTAGCCCTGGTGGTGTGAAATATCCTTGGTGAATAAGCCAGGTCTCAGTTACTGCTGTGCTTAAGAACTTGTGGGCGACAGCTGCAGACCACACCTGCTCTGGCATCGCGGGTTCAGTCAATCATCCTGTCAATCAGGTCATCATACTGATCCTGGATCCCCTTTGAATGACACATAGCCAAGCCAATTGTTGAAGTCAATCATTTATCCTTTATATTGTGGTATCATCTGGGTGAAGGCAGGATGCTACCCTGGGCCACATGATCCGAGAGCTCTTCCATGTCTCTTTTCATTCACTCCAACATGGACAATGACAGAGTCACTTTCCCTTATTCAACCTGGAGAGGGACATCAGTGTGTGCCGGACTGAGTCACCTATGACTAAAAGTGTTGAGGTACATTGTCTTTGCCTTAGGGGCTGTTGCTGGGTGGCACACTGGTGTTTGTGATTGGTGTTTGTGTGCTTCAGCTTTCTTTCTTTGCTGTTGCAGGTTACAAGGGGCCTCTGCATATGTGGATTTAGTGTTGCTATATGTGGGTGTTGGTGGTGCGGGTTATGCTGCTTGAGGTGTAATGTAGGTGTTAACCTTCTCCTCTTGACTAGCTTCCATTTATATATATCTCTCTCTCCTCACAGGTTGTAGTGTTGGGTAGGAGGAGGAGAGTGTCTGTTACATGACATGGCAATTGCTGCATTGCCCAGTAGCCCCAGATTCACCAGGTGGACAGGAGAAATGTGTGCACATGTGCTTTTGCCTGACATTGCAAAGAGCCTTCCACACCAGCATGTGGGACACTGTTATTACCATAGTCTCCTCAACAGGCACTGCTGATATCATCAGCTATATCAGAGTTTTGGATATGCAATACTCCCATCAGGGTAGGGTCAGACATTGGCCTGGAGGCCAGGCAGATGTCACCTCATCCTATAACACAGAGTACAGTGACATAGCTTTAACTGTATCCATATACATCATGGCATGGTTTGTAGGCCCTGTGTTACCTTGCTGAGAAAGCCCTGTGGTCTCTCCAGCTGCTGCATGTGTCTGGTGAGGTACATGTCAAAGAGAGCATTATGCTCTATTACTGTTCTGATTAGGTTTGATTACAGTGCTGTCATACAGTCCTAAGATCTGCATATGATGGTGTGACGTATGATGTGCACAACATATGCTTTCAGCACCAGTGTGGACGCTTGGTGGTTAAAGTTCAGACTGCTATCTACATATGTTCCTTGTGCTGGCCTTACTGGGTGTCAGCATAGCAGGACTGTTGTCAATGCTGTGATTAACATGGAATTCTACTTTTCAGATGGACAACATAAAATAAGACACAGTTCGGCATTTAGTTGTAGATTGTGTGCCTTTGTCCCCATTCATTTTTCTGTGTTAGCTCCTCCTGTACTATGTTATCATCATTGGTGGACTCAATGATCACACCCATTATGCAAGAATTAGCAAACTTGGTAAGGCAAAGGCCATATACTTTAGCTTGAACTGTCACAAAATAGAGTCCAAACAGTGAAAGGACAAGCACAGATCCCTGGGATTTGCCAATGGTGACGGCTCTACTGGTACAGGTTGGTTCACCAACTTTCACAGTATCTGTTCCGTCAGTGAGTCAATTGATTATCCATCTACTGATGTAAGGGTTAATCCCCAACTGGCAGGGTTTATCAATAATACCTGCATGGGAGAATGTGTCAAAACCCTAGGCCAGATCACGATAAGCAGCATGGACTGTCTTACCTTCATCCAAGCCTGTCATGCAGAAGCAATGGCCTGTGACAACATCACAGATCACCTAGGGTGAGACTCAATATCTACAGCTTCCTGATATGGTTGACTACACACTTCAACATACCCGCCACATGGGCTATATTCCCATTCAAGGGTGTACATCAACATGCATCCATTTAAGTAGAGGGGACAGCACCTGATGAATGCATGTATGCATACATCCTGACTCTCCTCGACTGTGAGGTGGACCAACATGTGATCATGGACCTCTTCTACATGTAGACTAGTCATTTTCTGGCTGTGTGCAACAGACCTGTTTGAGTTGTTAAAGCTACATCATGTCTGTTACATCTAATGCATGTTTTCAAAAAGGTCATTGAGGGCATGCATGATGACAACAGTATCATCTTGTGGTACTTAACCAGGTCAAGGCATTTGACACAAATCCACACTGAGATATTCACTCAACACTGTCATATGTGGCCATAAACAGCTATATCATCAAATGGGTAGACCAAATACATAGCAACTAATTATGCTGAAGTGTGTAACGTGACCTATATCTCAGGTCCAGTGATCAGGTCTGTACATCAGGGTTGTCTGCTAGGCCCTTTCCTGTCCATCAGTTAAGTGATGGACATAACAGATGACATATACATGCTGTGTACACACAGCTGCCTGAAGGACTACAGAATGTGGGCGATCATTGACTCTAACTGTGATATTACTATAAAACAGACAGTAGCAACACATAAACACTGCTGCCACAGGCATAACAACACCTGCATTGACAAGACACATGGGGGATTTGTTAATTCAGAAAACAAACACACCACACAAGTATAATGTGGACATCACACCGTATAATCAGACCAGTATGTATGTAACCCGTGTGCTGGGGTAGATGGTAAGGGGTACATCCACCAGCATATGGTCACAGTGCTGACTACTCCCTTGAATGTAACACAAGTACTGGGTATGTGAAGGAGGCTATAATACCTTAATGGTCAAAGCCTTCATCACACCAATAACTGTGTACAATGCACCCTTCTTCGTGTACCTCTCAACACATCTCCCAGTGATGTGCAACAGAACTATACCACCTTTGTCACTGTGAGCTGTCACACAGCTTATTGGCCACACCTAGGTATTATTTCTGTGGAATATATGTGACTGTATGATGGTGTGGAATAGCAACCAATTTGTTACACCAAATGCATGTGTGCTACCTGTTCTGCTTATGCACACGCTGCATACATAGGTGTTTGACAACATTAATGACATATATATCATTCATGACAGTGTGCATTGTACCATATATATATATATATATATATATATATATATATATATATATATATATATATATATATATATATATATATATATACCATGCACACAAGGCAACTAGCCTATATTGCCTATACTGTCGCATAGAGGTATAGCAGTGTCCCTCTTAACACCTCCAGCAGATGTTACAGTGCCAGGACAGAGTGTGTGTGTGGTTACCCTCATAGTGTGTGGATGTATAATAATAGTTATTCAGTTGGGTCTGTGCAGATTCATCTCTTATCACTGTAAATCACATATGTTATGTCATAGGCATGGGATTACTGGTGGTATTGTTCTGATATTGTCCATTATTGTGGCTGGTTCTTGTAATGTTTTCCATCAACTTTTACTTGTGCCCATCTTGCTGGAGACCTCTGCTGAGAGTGCACTCATATTCAGGCATATCAGCTTGCACAGCTTCGCATTATACACCCTGCCCCAATTGTATGTCAAATCCCTGATAAATGTCCTCTGCATTATTTATGTAAGAATGCTTATCTCGCCAGACATCCTCCCCATTGTTATGTCACCTTGTGTGATAGTCGCATAAAACACATTTTCACTGTACAGTCCCTGCTGTACCATATAGATATGTGATTGGTGTTGCTGCTACAACCATCTTCCATTGACATGACCTCCTCTGTTGTACATTAGGTTGTTTCACCTGTCCTCTTTCCCTGTGTTCATTCCTACAATTCATGTGTGTATCCCTATTCAATACTCACATTTCCCCCTGGGTGTTGCTTTTACATGGCAGTCCATACCCCGTTACAGATAATTTACACAGCTTCAGTACATAATGCCAGGAATGAGATATCACAATACTCTGCACTGTAGGTACACTGTCCTATACTGTGTTTGGACCATATACTTTACATTCATACCTCTCAAATGTCCAGATATTCCCAGGATGTCCAGATGTTTTCCTTATCAAGTGGTTTACTATCAAAATGTTGAAATTCATTTAGTCTAACGTTCATATGATCGACCCATATGGTCGACACATGAATATTAACTAGTTCATTTGGTCGACAGGAAGTGCATGCAAATTACCTGTCGACATTATGTTGCAAACAGGGCAAGGATTTTCTCTTGTCTGCACTGTTGTGCAATCTTGGAGCTGTAATATATAAGTAGCAGGGGGTGTGGGGGTGCAGAGGGGTGCAGCCCTCCTGCAAAAACACTAGTGTTAGTTTGCAGGTGTTTTTCGACCATTTAAATTTAGACATTTTTTTTTCGATATTTTGAACATTCGGAATAATGACTTTTGACATTATGAATGTCGACCATGTGAATTTCAACATTTTGAAAGTAAACCTTATCAAATTTATGGCTTTCTGCCATATCACTGGGGGATCTTAGTATTGATGTGAATCAGTATTACATACATTTGAGGTCATACCTCTCAACTGTCCTGATTTGTGCAGAATGTCCATTTTAGCTCATATTTTTGATCTTTTCCTCATAACATACTGGTTTTCTAGAACATCAGCGGCATGTTATTGCAGATTGAAGTCAGAAACTGATGACAGACATATGAGTTTCAAACTTCATGCTCTTCACATAGTTCATAGTACTGCACAACCTATTATTCCTTCAACTTTTTAGGTTTGGAAGACCAATATTAAAAATCTGTCCCTAGTTTTGGGCCTTTGTTGCTCCATTATTTATGGCTTTGTCCAGATTTTTGCTCTAAGTGGTGGAGAAAGTTTAACTCTAACACATTTCTATGTAACAACTATTTCAGACATGTCCCTATTTCTGGTTATCTGTCCCCTCATTATGTTGGCCTTTGTGCAGATGTGAAGTCCTAGTGATCATTATGGCATTCCATAAAAATCCGCAGACCGTAGCTGCTCTGCTTTACACAGAATTGATATCCACATTTGTTTAAATGGTTTCCTGCCCAGCAACACTGCTGCCAGCCATGAGCCCTGGCTTAGATGCTACCACTCGCTGCACACCACCATGCAAACATGCAAACTCTGTGTAGTCTTCACCTGGAGCTTACACAGATTTTATGGAATCGCAGGGATTATGTACATTTTATTCAGACTAATTCTGACTTGCAGTGATACCTATGATTACCCAACATAATAAATCTGATAAAAGCAGTATGATTAATACGCTAGACCACAGTTATCCTTAACTTATAGTTACTTACAGAATGTTGGATGTAAAGAATTAATTTACAGTGCAACAAAATATTTGCTTAATAAATTCACTATGCTCTTCATCCTGAAGGTAAACTCAATGGGATTGAATGAAGGTTGTTCATAGGTTCATAGGTTCATAGGTTCATACTAGGCTATCTGCCCTAGGGCATTTATAAGCCTAGCCAGAGTGTGTTTGGCTTTCGCCACCCATTTTAAAATAATTTTGCTATGCCCTTTTTCGAGGTTAGTATACTGTGCCTCTGTCTAACAGTGACACAGAAGTGATACCCGGGGTAAACCTACGATCTCCCATCCACTCATCAAGATTCCTCTTGAAGAGAGTCAATGAAGGACTCTGCCTAACCTGGACTGGGATTTTATTCCAGAGTGAAAGGAGCCTCTGGGTTATGAATCTGTCCCTCCAGCATGTCCTATTTATTTCATTGCTGAGGTTCAAGTCTCTCGAGCGCGTAGCTCGATGGGATTTGGATTTTCTGAGGTGCAGCATGTCCATTAATTCCAGGTTGGACATGGCTTTGTACATCAGGCACAGATCGCCTCTGAGCAGGCGGTATGCCACTAGTTGAGCTGGAGTTTCTTTAACCGGGCAGCATATGGCATCTGTTTGAGCCCTTTGATACTCTTGGTGAGATACTTTTGGGGTCTTTCCAGTTACTGCAGGTGTCTGGTAAGGTACATCCCAAAAGGGGTATTGTACTCAATTATGGGCCTGATGAGGGATGAGTAAAGAGGCATGATGACCTCCCCTGATCTAGATGTGAATCCCTTCATGATTAGGTGGGCTATATAAAATGTTTTTCTAACCACTTTGGCCACATGGTTGTCAAATGAGAGATCGCTATCAACTTGGGTCCCCAGGTCCCTAATTACTTCTTCTGTACTTAATGGATTACCACCTATGTGGTAATTTGTGGGCATTTTGTTTTTGCCAAAGGGGATGACTATAGACTTTTTGGCATTTAGCTTGAGGCCATGGCTCTGGCACCAGTTGTCTGTTTCTATGAGGCCCTTTTGGAGGATGCTTGTGTCGGCTGGAGTGTCGATTATGGTGCCCAGTTTGCAGTCATCTGCAAACTTGGTCAGCCACAGTCCTTCCGTGTTGGCCTGTACCTCCGAGAAATATATACCGAACAAGAGCGGTCCCAGGACTGAGCCTTGTGGGATGCCACTTGTAACTGGTTTGGAGTCTGACATGGCTCCAGCAATTCTAACCATGTGGGTTCTGTCCTTGAGCCAGTTTGCAACCCATCTAGTGACATAGGGGTTTATATTTAAGCTGGTGAGCTTATCTATAATGCCCGAGTGGGGTATTGTATTGAAGGCTTTTGCGAGGTCCAGGTAGGCTGTGTGGACCACCTTCCCCTTGTCAATGGCCTTAGTGATTGTTTCAGAGAAATCAACCAGGTTTAAGAGGCAGGATCTGCCCTTAACAAAGCCAAACTGGGTAGAATCCAGTGTCTGTAGGTCCCCAATATCTTTATTTATGAGGTCCATGATGATCCTTTCCATAGCTTTGCAGACCAAGCTAGTCAGGCTTATGGGGCAATAGTTTCCAGGATCCGTTGAGGCACCACCTTTGTGGAGAGGGACCACTGTTGCTGTACGCCACTGTTTGGGTACATATCCTGTAGTAAGGCTGAGATTGAACAGTAGTTTTATGTTTGGGTTTAGCTCTTCTTGGAGTTCATGTAGGAAGCAGCCCAGGACACCATCTGGTCCCATTGATGCTGTGATTTTTGCTTTGGAGAGGGCAGCTCTTACCTGAGCATCTGAGATGTCAGGGGGGCAGCACTCTGCTGGGATAGATATTTGCCCTTTTGGTGGGGGGGGAGTTTGCACTGAAACTGTCAGCTAGGATGTTGGCAATGTCTGTGGGTTCAGTGTATTTTTTGTCATTTTGGACTAATTCTGAGCATATCTGGGAATTCCCACCCAGGTTCCTAACATAACTAAAGAAAGCCTTGTGATTATCCTTAGTGTCCTGTGCAATTTTTTTCTCGAAGCTGGCCTTAGACGATTTTATGAGTGCCCATAGTTTTTTGCTTATACTGATCAGAGATGCCTTCCCTTTTTGGGATTTTGCTCTATCATGTAGTAGCTTCCTCCTTCTATTGTATAGTTTGTTTATGGCTGGGGTCCACCAGACAGGACGTCTGCCTTTGGAGGATTGGGACTTGGTTTTATTTGGGATTGCATGATCCATACATTCCTGAAGGTGTTCATAGAATACGTTTATAAAGGATTCTGCAGTCTGGGCCGTATTTTCCACAGGCCCGGGGGCTTTGAAGGATTCCACCTCGGTTTTGAGGAATGTGAAATTTGCATTAGAGAAGTTTTTCACTGTGGTTTTCAGGGCAGGGGGTGGAGTCGGGATGTGAATATCCAGTGAGATTAGTTTATGGTCTGATCTTACCAATGAGGGATACACTTCTGGTCTGGAGCATAGAGTCCACATGTTGGTGATGATCAGGTCCAGTATGTTTTCCCCTCTTGTGGGAGTGGTAACAAGTTGTTCCATAGCATTTGAGTTTATAAATTCTAGGAACCTTTGGGCTAGGGTGTTGGAGCTAGAGTAATGCTCCCAGTCTATGTTTGGGTAGTTGAAGTTGCCCAATATAATGGTGTTTGGAGAGACCTTCATATTTTCCAGTGTTCTCAGGAAGGCTGAGTTGGGTTCCTGGGTTTGGGAGGGTGGTCTGTAGCAGGCTATAAACTGGAAGGCAGTTTTACCCACTGTTAGTTGCACATGGATAGTCTGTGATGCTTCGTGCTGTGCCACCGACCTGGAGGTGTGGGTATCTTTGTGTGTCCTTTCCTGTCAGTGTGGGTGCCTCTGATTATACTTGTTTCCTTTCATCTCTTAGTGACAGCTTACCTGCTTTAAACTGTCCATGCCTATACCTACTTTGAGTTTTGCCCTTGCAGCTGCAGTTACAGCTGAAAAAGAGCTACAAGGATTAAGAAACTTCCTTAATTAACAGCTGATTAACTAAGAATTATAATGTACTTGGAGAAGTGAAGAGGCAGATTGATCTGAATTCATTTATTTATCTGGGTAATGAATAAAGAGAACGTGTGGATGCACTGCAAAAATAAATTGAACAAAATGGTATTTTATATAAAGTTATATTTGCACTAAACTCTTTCCAACAAAATAACTTGACCAAACTGTTCTTAGCTATGACACAGATAAGTAGCTTGATCCTTTCCTTAGAAAAGCAAAAATTTCCCTTTAAGTAAGGCTATGGATGTGCTGGCTGCAGCTGAACATCCTGTTACTTTATAGAAATTATCTCATAAGGAAATGTTTAGTCTGCTGCTTGCTTTGATGAAAAATGTTTGCAGCAGCTGAAAGTTTGTTAACGATTAAAGGAAGGGTAACTGCTTCCTTGCTGCAGCTAATGTTGCCACATTATGGAAAAAGAAGCTAGTACAGTTTATAAACTGTCTAAACAGCAAAGTGTTGTGATTTGTAGAAACTACAGCACAACTCATGCTGTAGCATTATTAAGAATGTCTTGAAAAAATAATAATTATATAACCTGCTCTGCTAACTTCTGAAACCCCAGCTTTTATTTGGACTGTGTATGGTGTAGTACAGACTTTTGTAACAGCTGAGGATTTTATTCTCTAGATGACTACCGCTGCGGAGTTCTCAGGGGTCATCTTTCCTATCCCCTAGTGTATCTGTGGTGTACACCTCTGCGGTTCCCAGATGCTTGTTTTGGCTTATTCACAAGGATCATCTCTCATTTCTTGCTATTCTACTCTTTTACATTTTTCATTTGGCTGCCGAAGCAGTGACATTACAAGTTGTGTACACATGCAGAAGCATGCATGCATGCATGTTTTGGGGTGGTAACACACACATACACACCATTAAAGCTGTATATAAGCATATATAAAATGTGTTGCCTAAGGGCATTATTAGTTGAAGGCAATGTTGACACAGTGACAATTACCCTGACAACAACAAGTAAAAGATTATAGTTTGTTATAAAATATATAGAAAGGACAGCTTGGATGAGAATGCTGAAAGGAAGACAGTCTTAGGATCAGAAATCTGGATATAGGCAAAACTAATGGGGTGAGGGATAAAGGCTAAAATAGGGACACATTTTAAATATTACTCATAAACGTAGAAAGTTTCTAAAATAACAGGTTTTGCATTACCATACTTTTTTTGAAGTATATGAAGTCTGAAGCTCAAATGTATGGTATTAGTTAGTGAATTCAATCTTTATTGGTTTGCCAGAAAACCACAAATTTTATGAGAAAGAAATCAAAACTATGAAAGGAAAAATCTGGACATTCTGCAAAAATCTGGACAGTTGAGAGCTATGAAGGCAGCATATGTGATGTGTGATGTGTGTGTGTGCAAGATATATATATATATATATATATATATATATATATATATATATAGAATCACTTCAGAATCTCGAAATTCGGAAACATCAAATGTCATATGATCAAGACCATATGATCAATGTTTTGGAATATAGAAATTCTGAAACAACCCCCCCCCCCAAAAAAATAACTATTTAAACAATTATGCAAGCCCCCTTGCACCCCCCACATCACCGCTACTTAAATATACCAACTCTGAGATCACACTACAGCGAGGAAAAGAGAAATCTTCCATTCCGCACTGTATGCAGATCTCCGTTCAGAATTTCGAAATACTGAGACTTCAATCATATGGTCTCGAACATATGAAATTCGAGGTTTCAGTATTTCAACATTCTGAAGGGAACCCATACATATATATATATATATATATATATATATATATATATATATATATATATATATAGATATATATATAGATATACACACACACACACACACACACACACACACACACACACACACACACACACACACACACACACACATACATGCTTATGCTTCTGAATATTGTAAATATGTATAACTCATATAACTCTGTTTACTGAATTGCCTACATTCTGTGGTATACTCTGAAAATGTATTACTCTGTTTACTTCATTGTATATGTTGGATTGTGTATTGTTTTTGCCTATCTCAAACCATTCCAATTAGTTGGTTAACAAGCATAAAATAAACAAAATAAATAAATAAAAATATCAGCTAAGCAAACACAGCCAGATGGAGCTTAAGCTTATTGAAAGAAAAAAAATATTTTATTTTTTGTCAGGGCAAAACTCCCTGCATCCATTATGTGGCCCCCACACCCTATATATAAAACTGCATAGTTGCACAAAAGAAAAATCTAAAAAAAAATAAGAATCACTTGTGATATTATAATAGAAATATTCCCAGCAAAGTATTTCCTTTGAAAAAAAAAAAAAAAGTAATTGACAATTTGCAGCTTGTCCACTTGTCATCAATGAGTTGCAGTGGTGTCCATTTCATAACTAACCTCCATTAGGAAAGCCTTATTGTAAGAATATCACACAGGAATACTAATATTGGAAGTTTGGCTGGGATTACTTTCGTTTACTTTTATTTATCATTGATTTTTCTCATTGAGATACATTTAAAGTCAGTGATTACTGAATCAGCTGGGACTGTGGTACCGTGCACTTGTATAAAGTACCTGACTGTACATGATAAGTACTTGTGCACTTGTGTAAAGTACCTGACTGTACATGATAAGTACTTGTACACTTTTGTAAAGTACCTGACTGTACATAAGTACTTTTACACTTTTGTAAATTATGTGACTGTGCATGATAAGTATTTGTGCACTTGTGCAAAGTACCTGACTGTACATGATAAGTATTTGTGCACTTTTGTAAAGTACTTGACTGGACATGATAAGTACTTGTGCACTTTTGTAAACTACCTGACTGTACATGATACATGATATATACTTGCCCACTTGTGTAAAGTACCTGACTGTACATGATAAGTACTCGTGCACTTGCGTAAAGTACCTGACTATACATAAGTACTTGTACACTTGTGTAAAGTACCTGACTGTACATAAGTACTTTTATACTTTGTAAAGTACGTGACTGTACATAAGTACTTATGCAGTTGTGTAAAGTACCTGACTGTACATAAGTACTCGTGCACTTGCGTAAATTACCTGACTATACATAAGCACTTGTACACTTGTGTAAAGTACCTGACTGTACATAATAAGTACTCATGCACTTGCATAAATTACCTGACTATACATAAGTACTTGCACACTTGTGTAAAGTACCTGACTGTACATAAGTACTTTTAGACTTTTGTAAAGTACGTGACTGTGCATGATAAGTACTTCTGCAGTTGTGTAAAGGACCTGACTGTACATAAGTACTCGTGCACTTGCGTAAATTACCTGACTATACATAAGCACTTGTACACTTGTGTAAAGTACCTGACTGTACATAAGTACTTTTATACTTTTGTAAAGTACGTGACTGTACATGATAAGTACTTGTGCACTTGTGTAAAGTACCTGACTGTACATAAGTACTCAAGCTCTTGTGTAAATTACCTGACTATACATAACTACTTGTACACTTGTGTAAAGTACCTGACTGTACATGATAAGTACTCGTACACTTGCGTAAATTACCTGACTATACATAAGTACTTGTACACTTGTGTAAAGTACCTGACTGTACATAAGTACTTTTATACTTTTGTAAAGTACGTGACTGTACATGATAAGTACTTGTGCACTTGTGTAAAGTATTTGACTGTACATAAGTACTCGTGCACTTGCATAAATTACCTGACTTTACATAAGTACTTGTGCACTTGTGTAAAGTACCTGACTGTACATGATAAGTACTCGTGCACTTGCGTAAATTACCTGACTATACATAAGTACTTGAACACTTGTGTAATGTACCTGACGGTACATAAGTACTTTTATACTTTTGTAAAGTACGTGACTGTACATAAGTATATGTGCACTTCTGTAAAGTACCGGACTGTACATGATAAGTACTTGAGAATTACTTCAGTTTGTAGTGTTACAGCTGCCATGCTTAGGAATAAGGAATGTGTCAATTCGTCCTCTTTCTCCAAGTTTGCACAGTTGGCAGAAGTATAGAGAGTCAATTATCCGAACATCAATTATCCAAAATGTCAATTATCCGAATGCAGCCTTCCAAAGTTTTCAGGTAGGAAAAATCATAAAGTCTGAATATATAAATGTTATATGTATTTGCAAGTGCATGTTTTTGAGCTTGTAGCCCACTTGTGTGTGAAAAATATTCTTTATTGTCCATTGGAAATTAGAAATACTGAATGGTTGAAGAGTGTATTCCCTGCATGCAGAAAAAACAAGATTTTACAGGTTTATCTGGTTCAATTATATGTTTGATTATCTGAACTACCCTAGGTCCAAATTAGTTCAGATAATCAACTCTCTACTGTAACAGAGTATGAGGATGGGGGCTGGGCCTGCTCCCCTGCATAAAAATGCTTAAAGTGTGGATTTTGGTGGATTTATACTATGATTTTCATGTTCAACAATGATGTGTGATACCTGATATTGCAGGGTCAATTACAAGACTTCAAAATCTGGCAAAAACATTCATCACGATTGCCTTCAATAAAGATACGAAAAAGGAGTTTTGTTTGTTGTGGAGTTTTCTTTTAAGTTAGAACTCGGGAAGCTTATGCTCTTCATTTAGAATTGAACACTTGGTCATTGTCTTTCATCCATATTGTTGCCATTTGGCATATCCTACTTCCATTTTTATGTTTGTCCTGGTACCATGGTATCTCACCAGGTTTGGATTTGCCAAGCACAGGGTTTCCACATTCCAGGTGACTATTTAATATATTTATATATATATATATATTATGTCTATATATCTATATCCATATATCTATAGCTATCTATATATATATATATATATATATATATATATATATATGTGTGTGTGTGTGTGTGTGTGTGTGTGTGTGTGTGTGTGTTTTTGGCACGAGGTCTTCTAGTCAATTAAATATGAAAACTTCTCATTAACTGATAGGAAGCTAACTGTGAAAAAATTCATCTGGAAGTTATGTGACCAAAATTCATGACTTACTCTGCAGTTAACATGCAGTATTAATTCACCAGGCCAGTCACGTTGTCTAAGATTTTTAACTGGTTAAGTGAGAGAAAAGCTGCACTTCAGTCAGACGCAGTCCCTTAATTATAACCAGTTGCTCACTACAAACAGAAGTTTATGAATCCTGAGGCAGTAGTTTGAAATGATGGTTCTGTTTTAAACAGGAACAATAATCAGGTCTTTACTTTTAAGGGAAATATTCTAATTCAGGTTCTGGCATCCTAATTCAAGGAGTCATGGGTCAATATGAAGTCATAGATATGCAGTGTGAAGTCATAGGTATGCAGTGTGCAGGAAAATGTGGCAACAAACAACAGGTTTGCTTGCATCTACACAAACATGCATAAGAGTAATAGATTTCTATGTGTAGAATGGGGTGAGGGACAAATGTAAGGCTACCACTGTCTCTGGAAAGTTAGAAAACAATTTTATTTAACTAGTACTGTTGTTTTTGACTATAATGGCATTGCTTATATAGAGACACTTTATACACTGAGTCATGTCACAGCTGTAACAAAAATTCATGGTTAGTTGAACAAGGCATTCAGAAATATTGACCTCTATTAATTAGCAACCCATGAAATTCATTCTCATAAAGTATAAAATCAGAATCTTGCAGTGTAATACTAAGTGAATTAAAACTCAGGTATGCAGAACATAATTCTCCTGAGTTCAAACATGCCTTCAATTCTGCATTAGCTAATACAATAGGTCATACTGCCATAAAACCACTTTAATATTTTAGCAGGTTGTTCGTATGCTTTTAAGTTGTTGTTGTATCTTTCGGCTTTTCCCAGTTAGGGGTCGCCACAGCGGAACTCCGGTCCGCTAATGATTGGCAGTATTATCTAAATTTTCATTGCTGTGCCTGCAAGGCCTTCTAGAAGATAATGTTTGTTTCTGCAACAATAATTCAGCACTGACACTTTTCTAGAATGCCACTTGTAACATTTTCCTAGTAATTGATATACAATATATTGTCCTAAAGCTAGCAAACATTCTAAGTTGGTGACTGCTTCTAAAGACCACATCAATACTTCTTTTCTTTTTTAAGGAGCAGCAAAATAGCGAATACTGGAGTGAAATTAGAAATGAGACAGGAGAATAAAACAGTTTGTGTTTCTCCTTTTACTTCTAGTTAAGTAAGGACATGACCTGGAAGTGCCCAAGGCAAAAGACAACATTCTGAAATGGGCTTCTAATCATGTCATTTTAAGGAAAATAAATCCACTGAAGTTGCATTCACTAATTAGGAAAGAAAAATATATCATGGAAATGTAAATGTTAGGGTGAGACATAGCTAAGCAAAATGTTTTGTGATATTCAGCAGTCTGTTTACCTGCACCCTCTTCAAGTTCCATATTCACAATGCTATGGTACAAGTGACACATTCACAATAATATTCTGCATATGATAATTTTACAATGTTATGCAATAAGTCACACATTCACAATAGTGTGCACAAGTGACATGTTCACTATAAAGTACAAAAGATGCACATTAGGTATTTATGCAGCAAGTCACATTACCACTTCAGGCCTGTCTGTAAATGGCATTATATAAATTATAGCAATATAAAAAATAAGTAAAAATAATTAAGCAATGCAACAGCTGTTCATTGTCTTTAACATTAGTGCTACAGGAGTTCATTGTCCTTAACATAAGATGATGAGCGCTACTGGTGTTCATTGCCCTTAACATAAGATGATGAGCGCTACTGGTGTTCATTGTCCTTAACATAAGATGATGAGCACTACTGGTGTTCATTGTCCTTAACATAAGAGGATGAGTGCTACGGGTGTTTGTTGGCCTTAACATACAAGTATATAGAATAAGGATGGAGATTCATAACATGTACTTTTACAGTAGCTGCCTTTTAATTTCATGAAATGTATTCATAAATTGAGTAACATGAATATTTCTTTCTGCATGCTAAATAATTTATTTTATGTGCCCTCATTCTCCCATGAATGCACACTAACTGTTGTGTTCTTACACCCTTCCTCTAGTCCATACTACTGCCTGACTTCCACCAGGTTCTTCCCCTGCCTGAATCATACACATATTACCTAGTATCATATTGTAGTTTAGATTCGTGCACATTTGTTTATGAGGTAGGTGGGCTGGGCTGGTGACCTTTTAAGCCATAACCTGGATTCAGAGACCAGTAGTAGAAAATATGAATCAAAGATATATTTCTCCTTAAGTAAGGTTATACATACAGCAGTAGAAGTACACTGGATACAGGGTATTAGCTTAACAGTATTTTTGCAGTGACATTTACATAGGATAGGAAAAAGAAGCGGGTCTGATATGAGACGTATACACTCATATACATTATGTAGCAAATAGATCAAGACAATAAGTTACTTATAGACCTGAGTTACACTGCAGCACAAGAGTAATAAGTAAGGTCATAATGTATCTTCAAAACCAGTCCATAATAATGGAGAAAGAGAATATAGCAATGGAAATTAGAAAAAACTTTAATTCCATCAATACAGACAATGAAGTAAGTGCGTTCATCTTAACACTGTCCTCTGTGGATACAAGACTTCATGGGACATCATCATTTTACTCAGATACTTACCCTTTAAATACATCTGTCTTCAGTCACATGATTAATCATCAGACACCACATATATTTTTTGTTTCTTTTTGAAACACATTTGTAGTTAATACTTGTATTCAAACATTTGCCCACACATGCATCAAGCAAAATTTGTTGTTTATACTGTCTATAATTCATATCATTCTCCCTTCTACCTCCTGTCTCATTCAGTGGTGCATCATCTAAAACACCACATAAAAACCGCTTAAAACTCCTACACCTACCAGAATGCCTAAGACTTTGTTGAGACTATCCCTACTTTTAATTGACCTCAAATGTTCAAAATCCTGCTCTTTCATTTTCTGCTGGCTTTCTCAACATAAAAACTTTCACATACTGTACAGGCTGTGTGAAGACTCCCAGCCCTGCCAGCTAGAATTTTGTAAATAATTCTATGTCATTTGTGAATAGCAATATGATTTGTATCCTTGCCTTACAAATGTAAGAAAACTATACATTCTGTACTGAGCTTCAAGAATGTAACCACAGTGCACCCTGCTGGAAAAGAGAAGAAATGTGTATAAACTACATGCCTATGCAAATCTATGTGCTGATGGTAAAGGCTGGAATATATAGAGTTAACTTGCAAACTCCAAGAAAATAAGTAAATAATTTTATGATGTGTTATAAAGTTAGTTTATCTCAGCTAAGAGAGAGCAGGATGTCTAGTGTAGGGAGTTCTTTCCATTGTCTTGAGATAGCGATAATTACTAGGTTTCATAAGTAAAGTGTTTTTTTTTTTGTATTGCTCTATGGCTTCCTAGCTGATGTATATCTGACAGATAAGTATTTTTAACAAAGACATGTTACATTCTGTTGGTATCTGTTTAGCCTGGGAACTAGGGGCAGGTGTCAAATAGTGATGTCATCTAGCTAACCCAGCAGTAATGTGTATTATTAAGTTAAAATCTATCTCAGAGAGAAAGTCTGTACATTTTGTATCTTGTTTTGGATCTGACAACATCCTCTCACCAGTACTTGTCTTTGCTCTGTAAGTAAGCCTTAAATCATAGTATCTCTTACAGTTAGATAGGAAAATAGCAAGATCAATCTAGATGTTTTCTGTATTCATGTGAGACTGTCCTGCACTGTTGTTTTAAAGTATTTCCTATGATTCTGAACTCTGGTGTCACTGTGCTGAGTTATTAAGTATTGTCTTGTTCTTTTATTATTTATTATTAAATACATTTAAATCTTTTAACTGTGGATGGTTTGTTAGAGATATTTAAGCTCTTAGGGTACTTGCATATGTATTTGGTGATACTGCATAGGCCACTCCTCAATAGTTTTAAAAGTTCTTGTCACACTTACCATTTGGATAACAGTAACATTACACAGTAGAATTGGTCACCCATTGGGAAAGGCCTTATAGTAGCTGATAAGTGGTTGGGGGCAGCTGGTACTACCTTTTAGTCAGAGCAGAAGGGGGCATAGCTAGTGACCCTGTGCCAGTCTTCCCCAGGAGTGTTTGTGTGTTTTTATATAACTCAGATCTCAATGTGTGTGTGTGTGTGTGTGTGTGTGTGTGTGTGTGTGTGTGTGTGTGTGTGTGTGTGTGTGTGTGTGTGTGTGTGTGTGTGTGTCAGGTACTTGGGCAGGGACACAAACCACTGGTTGGACAGAGAGGGTGCTGGAGGTTTTGGCTTGACCACTTGGCTGAGATCTTAACCCTACAGCTGTGCCAGTGGGGAGTCTTATTGGGGATCTGGAGAGAAAGGGAGAAACCATCCCCAGACAGACTGTTAGCTTGGTGTGCTCTTGAGGGAAATTGTACTTTACTGTGTGTGTACTTGTCATCCTCCCAATGTGCACATCCCTCACTGGTGTTAGTGGTGAGTATTGAGGCTCCTTGATTACTGGGCCAGTGCAGGGGCATCACTTATTAATTGTTTTGCAGTGGTGGGATATCCACATCAAATATTAATTGTTTGATAGTGGTGAGATAGCCACATCACATATTAATTGACTTGTAGTGGAGTGGATAGTGAATTCCTGTAGCTTGTGCTCAGTGATCACTGAAGGTGTTTTGTACACTAAATAAGACATGCAGTGAACATTCAGAGTTCATATCACAATTGTTTTATTTATTTTGTTAGCTTAGTTAGACAGGGAGAGCAGCCAATGATGTCAGCAGAGGAGTATGGCAAGCTGACAAGGAGACAGTTGGCTATGTGCCAGGCTAAAGGACTGGTTCATGGAAACCTGACTAAAGAAGATATGATTGCAGCTTTAGTCACAGCTGCATCAAATAATAGCAGCCAGGAGGATAATCTGACTGGCAGTGGAGATGTACAACTCTCACAAAATGGACAGCTCAACCTTTCCACAGAGGACTTAAACATCCATCTGGAGCTAAAGAGACTTGAGTTGGAGGCCAAGCATTTGGAAATGGAAGCAGCAGAGAGACTGAGACATTTGGAAGCTGAGGAGAAGGAGAGGCAGAGGCAACATGAAAAGGAGATGCTGACTCTTCTCCCAAGTCATGGAGGTAATGGGGAAGGGAGTAACGGAAGCCCAGAAACAACAAAGGTCAGTACATTTCTTCCACAATTTACAGAAGGGGATAATGTTGATAGTTTCATTCATATGTTTGAGAGGGTATGTAAACAGTATGATGTTGACAAAGGGCTCCTAGTGCAGTTACTGACTCCCTTACTCCATGGTAAAGCTGTAACTGCTCTTCCCAAACTGTCTGATAATGACACTTAAATTATAATGTTGTAAAGAATTGTTTGTTAGAATTTTTTAAGTTAACACCTGAAGCTTATAGGAAAAAAGTTTCATGAACATAGATGCAAGGCAGATAAAAGTGTGTGTAAATATGTTGCTGAACTAAGCACTTATTTTCATAGGTGGGTGAGTGGATAGCAGGTCACCACTTTTGAATGGCTGGCAGATCTCTTGGTGAGAGAACAAGCCCTTAACACTTTGCCTGAGGACAAGAGGATCTGGTTAGCTGATAGACAATGCATTACTGTAGATGAGTTGGGGAAGAAGGGAGACCTATACCTCGCAATCAGGGCATCACTGCACAGCACAGGGACACCCAGTGCTGCTCATGAGTCTAAGGGAACTCATGGTGGGCAGCAAAGACTGCCTGAACAGAGTCTGTCAGTAGCAGGAGAAGCCAGTAGTCCAGGTACACATCCAGGACCTAAGGTTAAATGTTTTAAATTCAACTAGTGGGGCCATATAGCTTATAGATGTGCACAGAGGCAAGGTGGGAAAAAAAAGGTGGGAGAGACAGTAAGTGGGAATGACAAAATGCCAACAGTAGGTTGTCTTGAGATAATGAGAGTACCAAACTTCCACAATAGGTTATATCCTATCTTAGTGAATGACAAAGAGACCATTGCTAAGAGAGACACAGCCTCTGAGCTAACCATTGTGAAGCCTGCAATGGTTACAGAGGAGCACTACTTACCTGGGCAGTCTACTCCAGTCAGAGCTTTAGGAGGGACCCCATTCCAAATACCTTTGGCTAGGGTTCACCTTGACTGGGAGGGTGGAAATGGAAGCCAGCAAGTAGGTGTGTTTGAGGATATCCCTGCAGATGTCCTGATAGGGAATGATTTTGATAATGCAGTACCATGTGTTCATGCAGTTACATGCACTCAGGCTTGGAGACAAGCATGTGGGTCTGGTAGCCTGGGAAGACCCAGACAGACCACATACTTGAAGCCAGGACTAGTGAGGTGGTTACTTCAGGGAGGGAGATACCCTATACCAGTGAGACTGAAGGTGAGCCACAGCTGCTTGTTGGTACTGATGGTCCCTTGGACAGAGTGACTGCAAGAGCAGAGATGAGTAGTAGTACCTAGACTGAAAGTGATGCACCACTGTCAGAGGATACCAGACGTCCTGTGGAAGGGGAACTGGGAAGGGTTATAAAGAAAGAGCTGAGACAGGCTCAGCTCTCAGACCCTACATTACAAGGCCTGAGGGAGGTAGCTGGTGAGGCACTTGATTCTCAAGGGAAGGAGGAATCTGTATACTGGGACAAAGGGTTACTGTATAGAGACTTGACCCCTGAGGGAGGGCTAGATGGTGAGAGAGTACAGCAGTTGGTAGTACCTAGAGCCTACTATCTGGCACTTCTAGCCATAGCCCATGCTATTCCTTTTGCAGATCATATGGGCATAAAACATACAAAAAGACGTATTATACAGAACTTTATTTGGCCTGGAATTTCCAGAGATGTAACATGGTACTGCAGGACCTGTGAGCAGTGCCAAAATGTAGGCAAGGCAGAAGAGAAGGTGAAAGCTCCTTTGCCACCTTTGCCTGTGATTGAGGAGCCATTTCAGATGGTAGTTATGGAAATTGCGGGGCTTCTGATTACCCCAAGTTCCACAGGGAAAAAGTATACCCTAACGGTAGTAGATTATGTGACCAGATACCATGCGGCAGTGGCTCTGTCCTCCATTGAGGCAGAAAAGGTGGCAAGTGCTTTCTTAGAGATTTTCAGCAAGGTAGGTTTCCCAAAAGACATACTGACTGACAGAGGTGCCAATTTCATGTCAGACCTGTTGACTTGTCTGTGGAAGTACTGTGGGGTGAAGCACCTAAAGACCACCCCCTACCATCCCCAGACTAATGGTCTTGTTGAGAGGTTAAACTCTACACTCAAGACCATGCTATGGGTATTTTCAGACCAGTTTAAGAGGGAGTGGGACAAATATTTTCCTCATCTGTTGTTTGCTTACAGAGAGGTTCACCAGGAATCCACTGTTTTTTCACCCTTTGAGTTGCTGTATGGGCATAGGGTGAGAGGACCTCTAGATTTAATTCAAGATGAGTGGGAGGGTGAGTGTGAATCCCACAAGGAGTCTGTTGTGGCATATGTCCTAAACCTCATGACAAGGCTCAGGAAACTCATGGACTTGTCCCAGGAGAACCTGGCAGAAGCCCAACAGCAGAAAAAGGTGTGGTATGACAGGAATGCTCGAGCTAGAGAGTATGATGTAGGGCAGCAGGTAATGGCTCTCATTCCTGTCAGACACAAGAAGATGCAGGCAGCTTGGAAGGGACCCTACAAGGTATTAAGGAAGGTCAATGAGGTTAACTACATGGTAGAACTGCTAGGCAAGAGGCAGGGGCACAAGTTGTACCATGTCAACATGATGAAACCTTACCATGATAGGGAGTCTCTTGTGCTGAGTATTTGCAGTGGATTGCAGGAGGAGACTGAGGGAGATCTGGTGACTGATCTCCTCAGTGAGGCTCAGTCTAACACCACCATGGAAGGAGTAGCAATGTCCCAACAGTTATTCTCTACCCAGGTTCGATAAATCTGAGCAGTGTTACAGGAGTTTGGGGACATGTTCACTGGGAAACCAGGGTGTCCCTACCTGGTGCAGCACTTTGTAGATACAGGGCCCCAAAGGCCTATTAAACAGGCCCCTTATAGGGTACCTGAGAGAGTCAAATAGACTCTGAGGGAGGAGATACAGGAAATGTTGGAACTAGGGGTAATTCAGGAGTCCAATAGTTTCTGGGCCTTCTCAGTGGTGCTGGTACCAAAAAAGGATGGCAGCACCAGGTACTGTGTGGACTACAGGAAATTAGTCACACAGAGGCAGATGCTTACTCCCATGCCTAGGACAAATGAAGCCCAAGAGCAGCTGGGTGGGGCTAAGTATCTTACCACCATTGATCTTACCATAGGTTACTGGCAGGTGCCCTTGACTCCCAGTGCTAGAGAGAGGTCAGCCTTTGTGACTCATTTTGGCTTGTATGAGTTTACAAAGATGCCCTTTGGGATGAAAAATGCCCCAGCGACTTTCCAGAGACTGGTAGATCATATCCTAGCAGGAGCAGGAGATTTTGCCCTTGCTTACCTAGATGATATTGCTATCTACAGCCATTCCTGACAAGAGCACCTTCAGCTTGTCAGGGAGGTGCTGGGCAGACTACAGAGGGCAGGATTGACCATTAAACTCAGCAAATGTCAGGTGGGTATGGCAGAGGTCTCCTATCTGGGACATAGAGTGGGGAGTGGTAAGATCAGGCCAAAACAGCCAAAGTGAATGCCATTCAGGCATGGCCTGGACCTGTTAACAAAAAGCAGGTTATGGCATTTTTAGAGACAGCAGGGTACTACAGAAAGCTTGTCTCCAGTTATAGTACCATAGCTGCTCCCCTCACAAACCTAAGAAGGAAAAACATGCCAGATATTGTAGTGTGGACCCAAGCATGTGAGCAGGCATTCCAGAAGCTTAAAGAAACTTTGGGAGGACCCCCTGTGTTAGCCAGTCCAGATTACAGCAAAGAATTTGTTGTGCAAATGGATGCTTCGAACCATGAGGTGGAGGCTGTACTTAGCCAGATTTCTTCAGAGGGGGAAGAGCACCCAGTGGTTTATCTCAATCATAGGCTCCAACCCAGGGAGGAATGCTATGCAGCTGTAGAAAAGGAATGTCTAGCCATAACGTGGGTACTGCAGAAACTTCAGCCTTATCTGTATGGAAGGAAATTCACTGTAGTTACAGATCACAATCCCCTAACATGGTTACACTGAGACAGCCAGCAAAATGCCAAGTTGCTAAGGCGGAGCCTAGGGTTGCAAGCATATGATATGACAGTGCAGCACCACAGTGGGGTTAGCAATGCCAACGCAGATGGGCTCTCAAGACAGGGAATGGGGTAAGGTATTCCCAAATAGGCTCAACCCTCCCAAGCAATGTTTCTCAAGGGTCACTTGAAAGAACAGTTTGTATTTTCAAGGTGGGGAGATTGTAAAGGCTGCCAGCCCAGCCAGCTAGAATTTTGTAAATAATTCTATGTACTATGGTGGCCTCTTTGGCTGTTGTGTTTAGGTCACTGATAACTAAAATAGTAGTGGTCCTAAGATACAGCCTTGTTGGACTCAGACAGATACAGGAAGGAAAGAGGATAATCCTCTTGCCATTTCACTGTTTGGGAACTATTAGTGAGGTAACTAAGAAACCGGTTAAGTGGGGAGGGTGACAGACCATATGATTTGCAAAAGGAATATCATGGGCTATGGCTAGAAGTGCCAGATAGTAGGCTCTAGGCACTACCAACTGCTGTACTCTCTCACCATCTAGCCCTCCCTCAGGGGTCTAGTCTCTATACAGTAACCCTTTGTCCCAGTATACAGATTCACCCTTCCCTTGAGAATCAAGTGCCTCACCAGCTACCTCCCTCAGGCCTTGTAATGTAGGGTCTGAGAGCTGAGCCTGTCTCAACTCTCTTTTTGTAAGAGAATTTGATGATTGACAGCGTTGAATTCCTTGGGTAGATCTAGAAACAGGGCTGAAGTTAGAAGACCTGAATTTCTATTGTTATTTCTTATATCTATGAACTTTAGAATGACAGTAAAACTATGTTGTGAGGAAGAGAGGGGCCTTGAAAAGTAATACATGTAGTAAGTTTAGAGTGAATAAATATTTTCAAGATTTTGGATAAACGTGAGAGAATAGTGATTCATCTGTAGTTTGTGAGCTGACTTGATAAGCCATCTTTGTGTGTGTGTGTGTGTGTGTGTGTGTGTGTGTGTGTGTGTGTGTGTGTGTGTGTGTGTGTGTGTGTGTGTGTGTGTGTGTGTGTGTGTGTGTGTGTATGACAACACAGACCATAGTAATTAACCTTGTGGTACATGGGTTCATGGGTGCCTGTCAGACGGAATTCGCAATATCCAAGTTGATAATCAGTTTTTATCTATTTAATAATAATGGGATCTACACCAAGACAGACCATCTTATCAACCATAAAATTATGATCCACCATAAGAAATCCCCTAGAAAAAATTCCTAAAAGCCACATCTTCCTTCCCTATCTTATCTACTTTACATAGCTGCTTGTCAGGTTGGGCCTCCTAGATCCACAAGGAGTGGAAGTGACCAGTCTCTTCAGTGGTAGGCAGACAAGCAGGCAGGCACTTAAGAGTGCAGAGAAGAGGATGTTTAGTGGTGGAGCTGGGTGTCCAAATCACAGCATGCTGTATTACTGTGTGTGCACCTCCACTACTTGTGATATATAGAGATAATATACAGGAGCTTCTGTGCAGCTTGTACCTTTAAACCTCCTTACCTCACCTCTCCAGATATAGGCACCACAGCTGCAGTACCTTCAGCCCCCTGCCAGAGCTTGGAGTCACAGGAACGGTGGCTAAGCCTCTGACCTCTCCATTAGTTCACTCTCCTATTCTGCTATTTGAAAGTAGTTGATGACTCGTGAACCCAAGTCACTAGTATTTTGAACAAATATCTGCATCTGTTGGAGCAGATTGGACACATGTTAGATTTGTTGTCATTTTATGTTTTAAGACCCATAGTTTTACACTTCTGCCTCTAATCCAACATCGTCTGCATAATTATTTGCAAACTGTAATCCTATTATTAGACGATACAGACTTAAGCAGTTATTTCTGAAAATGTTGTTTGAATGTTGAGATTTTTCTACCAAAGATTAAAAATGTATTCATGGAAGGGATAAATCACTCTGTAAGGTCTGAAGCAGATGTCTGTGATTTGCTCTCTTACCATGCCTCATAAAGGAATGAAAATCCACTTTTGTCTTCACTGCTTAATCTGCCTGCCTGAGATAAGCATTGCAACATGCAGCCTGAAGTGACCTTGAGTTATTCTAAGGGCTTATTGTTCCTGTTCACTGAGAGGGAAAGAGAAAAGGAGTTGTGTAACAGTTCAATTCATATTGCAGACTGTAAGATAAAAATTCAAACAATATTGTCAATTCAAGCCACCTCATCAGTTTAACAAACACACAGTTATCAATGCCAATTATTAGTTGAGAGCTGGGTCAGTATGAAAAATAAATGTTATAAATTAAATGACAAAATGCTGACACATGGAAAAGACTGGTTACACTTCCTAAATTAAATACTGGCTTATCAGAATGAATATTTTTAAGACATGACATGTCTGCAGGTATTAAATAGAAGCAGGTAAACTGCATGTGTTGCTACATAAAGGATTTGTAAGTGGCGAATGACAAATCTTCACTTGGAAATGTAGGAAATAACTGTATCCTTTATTTAAAAAGTGGCAGATGATTCATTCTCAAGTTTTGAAAAAAAGTTCAAAGAAATGTATATTTTTAACATTAAATTGTATACTCACAAAATCAAATGCACCGACTTTGGTAATTTTCAAGATAAGCAACAGTGTAGAAAAGAGTGAGCAAAACAGGAAAATGACAAACAGCACAGTGGTGTGACAACTTCAAACATGACAGACAGAGGTCATTTTACCTATGATGACTGAGAGAAGCCAGATGGTGAGTGTTTTTGCAGTGTTTGAGTAGATCAAGTGTTCTTATAGTAAGTCATGACTCAGTGTATGTTTCACACTAATTATGCAAAACTTTTTTCAAGATGCTAAAATCCAATACAAACTCCCTAAATATACAAGTTAAGAAAAGCATATTATAACTGATGACACTGGTTTATTCACCTTTCGATGCAACGCTGTTCTCTTTTTCAACAGATGTGTTAGTGTATCTATTAGAATTGGAACCAATAACATGTCATTTTAGGCTAGCAAAAGTGTGGACACAGTTTTAACTTTCAAGGTGAAGTCCCCCCAGCCCATCCTGACTTGTTGTAACCCTGACCTTGTCTCTGCCCTACATGTTACCTCATCAAAAAACCCTTCCCATAACAATATCATTATTCAGGCAAAGTGTGTCTAGCGTTACTGTTAGGGTTTTTTAATTGGCCAATTGGGAAAGAAAAGCATTTGTTGTCATTTTTCAATCAGTGTCATGTCAATAATTTCACTAGTTGATTAAGGCAAGTGTCAACATGCAGAAGGCGAAGCAATTATCATTAACATTTCTGTTTATTGATCTATTTACTTGCTTTTATAATATAAATATATATATATATATATATATATATATATATATGGATCTATTTGGTTTTCATCAAAGTGCCTTTTCATTGAATCACAAATCACTGAAACCATTAATTGAAAACACATTTCACTGAATCACATTTCATAGAAAATGTAAAATACAGCTTCCTTGTTTAAAAATACTAATTCTGTACCTGCACAACCACAGATAAAAGAGAAAATACCACACACACACACACACACACACACACACACACACACACACACACACACACACACACACACACACACACACACACACACACACACACACACACACACACACGCACACACGCACACACACACACACACACACAATGATCACTGGTGGCACACAAAAACAAATATCTAAAGATGAGGATACAACATAAGACTGTGCACTGGAAATGTGTAAGTGTTGCTCTAGACTAAATTGCCTTGTAACTGCTAGTTTCCTAAGACCTTAAATCACACCACCACTGATTATCTATAGCCTTCTCTACTTTGCTATGAAATCTGATTCAATGAAATGTGCTTTAGGTGAACTGCGTTTCTAATGAGTATTTTCAGTAATTTAGGATTTGATAAGAAATTACTAGATACAATCAATGGTAGACATATACACACACGTTTACACACACACACACACACACACACACACACACACACACACACACACACACACACACACACACACACACACAAACACACACACACATTTTACAGTGATAGAGATAGAGAGACAGCCCAAAAAAAAAAAAACTTGCACAAATCTATAGATGTCTTAATAGACAATGGAGCCTCTTTTACTTATTAAATGAAAGTAAATATGACATTCTGAAGCCCAAAGTCATGTTAAGAGTTCTTCTTCTTTCGGCTTTTCCTGGTGAGGGGTAACCACAGCGGAACTCTGATCCGCTAATGATTGGTAGTAGATTTTTATGTATGCCGAGGTGCCAGCCCGATGCCCAACCTTCAACGAAGGCATGCCCATCACGCATGTCTTTGGAATGCCACCCAACCACGGGGAGGACATGCAGACTCCACACAGAAGGCACTCCAGCCGAGAATCGAATGAGAGAACCTCTTGCTGTGAGGTGACAATGCTACCGCTGCACCACCACAAAGTCATGTTAAGAGTACTGTTCAAAAACAATTTTGATATATAGAATGCAGACATCATTGTCTCTATAACAGAATTTTAAGTCAAATGTCTCTGCCAGTGGCAGAATGACAGCTGCTAAATTCTGTGTAGTGCAAGGTAATCGAAGAGCAATACTTAACTACAAAACTTCCCTACAGTTAGGACTAATATAGATTATATATAAAAAGTGTTCCTCAAGCCAGCTTTCCTATGGAAAACTTTAATTGCTCTATTGAGATTATAGTTGCTTGATTCCATTTATTAAGGTTAGAGTTGCTTATTCGAGGAGTGTTTGATAACTTTTCAAGAAAAAAAAAACAAGTCCTGTTGGTAGAAGGCTTGTATAGAACTGCAGTTAGTATCTGTGGAGGATGACACCCAGAGAAGAAAGGTGAGGCTAGCTGGTGTACTGAAAGATGAAAAAGAGGTTTATTTGTTGCATTTTGTTAAAACAAAGATGCTGCCTTGGACTGCTATTGCTACAAAGCCACTTGGAACAGAAAACATAGTAATACTGTCCATAACTCTCAACCTCTTAGCACAAAAAATCTAGACAAAGCCAAAAATAATCAGGGCCAAAGCCCCCAAAATAGGGATAAGTTTTAAATATTGCTCTTATAAACTTAGAAAGTTGCTAGAAAAAAAACATCTTGAGTTACCATGCATTTTCTGAAGTATTTGAAGTCAGAAACTGAAATACTCTTCACTATATAGTGAATTCAGTTCTCACTGATTTGCCAAAAATTCCAGAAAACCACAAATTTTATGAGCAAAAGACGAAAAATATGAGTAAAAATTCTGGACATTCTCTGAAAATATGACCAGTCAAGAGGCATGTTGGTATCGTTATCTCAGGCATTATGGAAGTATGGTAAACCACTGGTAATATTAGTTAAGCTTGTAAACCACTGGTAATATTAGTTAAGCTTGTAAACCATTGGTAATATTAGTTAAGCTTGTAAACCACTGGTAATATTAGTTAAGCTTGTAAACCATTGGTAATATTAGTTAAGCTTGTAAACCACTGGCAATATTAGTTAAGCTTGTAAACCACTGGTAATATTAGTTAAGCTTGTAAACCATTGGTAATATTAGTTAAGCTTGTAAACCATTGGTAATATTAGTTAAGCTTGTAAACCACTGGTAATATTAGTTAAGCTTGTAAACCATTGGTAATATTAGTTAAGCTTGTGTTTAGTATGAAAATCAGTATGTTTCATGCCAATTGTTGTAACCAGGTAAAGAACTACTGAAGTTATACCACAGCAAGGAATGCAGTTTGCAGAAGTAGTTAAAGAATGTAAGTGACAGAGGATACAGTACAGTCTTTTCCAGAGGTATTGAAAGTGATTTTATTAGAAGGAAAATCATTGTTCTTTAGTATGAAAGCAGCACCTGCCAAGCTGAAAGAGGTACTATTCTGATCGACAAGTGGAATAGATAAAGTAGATTATGTCAGGTCCTCTAACCCTGGGGCTCTTTATACACTCAGTGGATACGGAGGAGGAATGGGGGGAACATCATGAACAGAACAGGAATAGAAAAGTATTATTTTTTGATAGCCCACATGACTGCCCAATGGCTCTTCTGCCTGTTTCTAGTCAGGTTATTTGTTCTACCCAGTGGCAAAAAACAGACTCACCACACAAGGCAGGATAACTGTGGCCCATTAGTTCTCCAAACAGTGAGCCTAATTAGTTAATTTGATACCCTGTTAGTGTGATTTGGTTATTTGGGAGCAGGCCAGTCTATAGCCCCTGCAGACTTTATCTAATTAGCTCTTCAGCAGTGTCTTTGAAAGTTCCCTTCTGTGGTGCTTCTGCTAGAGTGCACGTGTATGCATTCCCCTGTGCCAGCCATCTGCCTGATTGACTCATTAGTGCAGTTGAAACAATACACTGGGTAGAAATACAGTAGTATTTTTGTACTATAGTTGGAGCTCACTGGCTTGAGAGAGTGACTTTTTCTACATGAATGTAGATAGAATTGCTAGATAATTGTATAGGAAGTTTCGTGTGATGAATGAATTTTAAGGTTGATGTATCAAACACAGTTGCATATGCTACTCAGTATTTTATATACACTATACTGAAATGAGTGTGTACGTAATGTTACATTTGAGGCACAAGAAATAAACTGTTTTCTGAAGATATGGCAAAATTATACATGTATTTCCAGTTGTTCTGAATTACAAGCAGACAGTGTGTTGCAAATTACTTTAATTTTTCATGTAAAATGTTATGCTACTTCTGAAACTGGACAGCTGAACAGTACTGAATATACGTGTAATTAAGGGTAAATCATGCTTTAATGAGCTAATGCGTGAAAAAGGGTTGATGTGGAGCAGAGATTTTTTATGATAACAAAATTAGCAGAATATTAATATGATAATACTTGCAATTTAAAATGCCATTGTTTCAAAGACAGTTCCACTAGTGAAGCTTTTTTATTTGTTTGCTAACTAAGTAAGCCCACTGGACAACGTGTCCCTTTTTAGGGGCAACCCAGAAGTACTGTCACTTACTGAAAGAGTCACAAAGTAGACAAATAGTGATGAAAGGCTTAACCCCTGTTCATTTGGCTCATTAATAACTCACAGCCTTAATCCCCGCACAAAATGCCACCAGATATAATCAATTCCTGGCTGGTAATCTGTGTTAATGCTTTAATTTCTTCCTGAGGCAAAAATGACGGCATATTTCTAATTGCTTTAAACTGTAAATAGATAACCATAAATATGTTCATTTTTGATACAAATTGTTATAGTACTTTTGGAAATTCTAAAACTATATGTTACTGATTTGATATATCATTAAGATTATCCTACAGAACTAACCCAGTCAAAAATGTGTTACTAAATAGCAATAATAATAATAATAATAATAATAATAATAATAATAATAATAAAAGTTTATTAGGTAATTTCCAAGAATTTAAATTCACATGCACACTACCTATGATTAACAGTACAATGTACTCATTTTTAAAATGGGTTTATATTAGGAAGTTAATAATATGTAGTAGAGAGTGACCTTTACTGAAAATGATAGTAGCATTTTAATACGACTAAATAATATTTGAAATTTCATTGATGAATTGCGATAATCACTGTGGTAACTATATGTTGTTCTACATAAGCACAGCAAAGCTATGCTTATATTTCCATTTCCTTTGGAACTGAATGCAGAAATAGTTGTAAATAAATCCAGTTTTCTATACAAGGTGTTGTGCTACTTTTGAAGTTATAGAACTATATGTTACTGAATCTGATAGCTGTCATTAGAAAGGTGTATGATTGCTTACTTAATGCATAGAGTTTAATGAAACTCACTGTCAATAACTTTAAAGATGAGTAATTCCTTAATGGAGTTGTGCCTAGAAAAGTTAATATGGAATAGCAATGCACTTTTATTTTGTGCAAAGCTAATGGAATCTAAATATGACAATACCTGTGTTTAGAATTTCATTGTTTTAAGTCAGTTCCATTCAAAGGAGAAATTTTTGGCTAGAAGTGTTTATAGTACACCCCACAGATAATTAACAGTGAAAGTCAGACATGTTTTAATGGTCCCACATGTAGAAATGGTTAATGTAGAATGGCATTTGGCTTTTCATGAAATCAACATTAGCATAATTTCAATATGACAAAATTGCACCTAAAATTTCATTATGTTATTGAAAAAGTCCCACTGTTTTTAGATACTGCATCAAGGCATTTGCTATTTAAGTTAGGTACTTGAATGGTTTTCGCAAGAGAGGCGAGATTGCATTGGTTTGGACATGTGCTGAGGAGGGATGCTGGGTATATTGGGAAAAAGATGCTAAGGCCTAAGGTGAGGTTTGTGGATGTGGTGAGAGAGGACATGCAGGCGGTTGATGTGAAAGTGCATGATGCAGAGGACAGGAAGAAATGGAAACAGATGATCCACTGTGGCGACCCCTAATGGGAACAGCCGAAAGAAGATGATGATGATGACTTGAATGGTTTTCTTAAAGTAATTATTAAATTATTAGCTTCTAGTGCATGCATTGAGACAATTATTAAAAATTAGTTTTTTTTGTTCATTATTAAAAATGTTTTGGGGAAGAAATTGACTTCAGTATTTACTGCTAATCGTTTTGTGATACATGATATAAGTCTGTCATATCCAAGCTATGTCATGTCTACAATAGTCATAGCTTGTTTGCTTATCAGAGTTTTGAAGTTGCTAGTACCACATCATCAAAATTCGACTCCTAAGACTTGAAGTCAATTTATGAGAACGGAACACCAATTAGGGGTAGACTGCAGGCCCATTCATTAATGACAAGTTTGAATTTAATGGTACCTTTAGTAAACTAGCACTGTATGATTACATTTATAATGTATGTTAGCAGATCGAGAAACTTGTATCTTAACTATTACTTATGAGACCATGATAGTATGTTGATTATGTAGCTCTGTTTTTGTGTTTAAAATTTAGAAATAAATATTTTTGGTTGTCCTGTGATGAGGGTGCATAGTATGGCTTGCTGGTTAGTAATTCAGTTATGAGTGCTATAGGAAAGTGATTGTTTTGACCATTTATGCCAGCTGTACTTCATACTTCATGCAATTAGGAAAGGCCGCACTTAGGCTTGCTGTTTATGAATCTGATACAACAAGTGTTCTGGATGTTCTGGATAATAAAAAAAAAAAAATTAGCCTGATTGAATTATGCATTACCCCATGCTGACTTGCCAATAGGCAGATATGGCAAAAGTACTTCTGAAGGCAGAAGCATGTTATCCGTTGATGAGTGGACTGCTGACATGTTCTAGAGTCTTGGGAGGGATGGAGTCATTAATTATGTGTAAGTTCCTAGATACTGTGTGGATAGGAAGTGTTCTCTTGTAAGGTGTATTATTTAAAGATGTTTATAACCTGGAAGGTATTGTGCTGAGAATTAGTTCAGACTATTACTTGAGGGTAAAGATTAAGAGATGTACCACAGCACTTAAATCTCACAATATAAAGATAATACAGGCTTGATAGAGGCCATTGAAAGGAGGAGGCACCTGAAAGTGGGTTGCAGAAAACACAATCTTCAAGTTTTCAGCATTACAGTGACTTAAAGCAGTATGTCAGGTAGTTGCTGCCTGTACTGCATATTCATAGAAAGTTTTCTAGGATACACGGAAGGGAGTGTGGAATTGACAGTATAGAAGTTATGAGACTTGATTTGAATTTCTATCACGATGATCAAGGAAAATGGAAATGGGAAAGGAATCCAGAATGAGATAATGGTCAAGTTCATAAAGGGTGTTGCATTAAGACGAATGAAATTTGGGAACTAAAGAGATAGTGACTGTTGTGATTAGATCTTAGAATGTTTTAAGGAACTTTCATCAAACTGCTTCACTTAATTATGCAAGTTCATGACTGAAAGAAAAATAAAATTGGCTTTGTTATATATATAGGAACACTTCACATGCTGAAATCCTGAAAGATCGAATTTCATATGGCTGAGACCATATGATGGAACGTTCAGAATGCCAACATTGTGAAGGAAGCTCTGCATACAGTGCAGAATGGGAGATTTCCCTTTTCCTCGCTGTAGTGCTATCTCAGAGTTGGAATATTTAAGTAGCAGGGGTGTGGGAGGTGCAGGGGGACTTGCCCCCCCCCCCCGCAGAAATATTTAAATTGTTTTTTTTTTTGGATTTGTTTCGGAATTTTGATATTCTAAAACATCGATTATATAGTCTCAATCATATGAAATTTGATGTTTTGGAATTTCGAGATTCTGAAGTGAATCCATATATATATATATATATATATATATATATATATATATATATATATATATATATATATATTTATAACAGAAGGGTTTGATTAATAAAGCTGAAGTTGCATAAATATACCAGTATATACACTTTTATATTGGATTTAAGAGTGATGCTATCTGGTTCCATGATGTGCTCATAAGAATATTGAAATGTATTTCTAATGTCTATAACAGATCTGGCTTATAAATTATGATTGCATATTTGATGTTTGTAGATCAATGGAGATGTTCTTTATTATAACAGTTGTAGGCTCATCTCTTGTCTCCTTTTTTAATTTCTCCAAAAGTTTTGGTGTTTTAATACCATGACATGAATAGACTGCATTCCAAACTCACATGCCAAAAATCATAGAATTAAAAAAAAAACATATTTATGTGAATAAGGATTTTTCCAAATAAATCTATAAATAAATACATGCACACATCTAGCCATTGATGACAGTATAACACTACAAACAAAGGAAAACCAGAGAAGCACAATGAACATCTATCTTTTGCATAAAATAGAGAAATTCAAGGGGGCTATTGCTGTGTGAGCAGTATTTAATCCTATACCAGGGGTTAGCCAAATAACAGGGTTAAGGCTATGAGCTGCTAATAAGTTTGATCTTGCAGTCCTGAGTTTGATTCATAGGTTCATAGGTAGGTACTAGGCTATTGGCCCTAGGGCCTATATAAGCCTAGCCAAATGGTACCCTGGCTTTTGCCACCCAAGAAAATTATTTTCCTGTGCCCCTGTCAAGCAGGCCCACAGAAGTGATCCCCAGGGTAAATTTCCTATCTCCCATCCAATCATCAAGATTTTTCTTGAAGAGTGCTAATGAGGAGCTCTGTTTGATATAGATAGGTAGTTTGTTCCAGAGTATGGGAAGTCTCTGAGACAGGAATCTATCCCTCCAGCATGTTCTGTTTATTGTGATGACAAGGTTTAGGTCCCTAGAGCATGTAGCTTGGAGGGAATGGGATTTCTTTAAGTGGAGCATGTCCAGCAGCTCTGAGTTTGACATAGCTTTGTATGTTAGGCAGAGATCGCCTCTGAGTAGGTGATATGCGACAGAGTAAAGCTGGAGTTTTTTTAGATGGTCTGCATAGGGCATCTGTTTGTTTTAATGGGTCTAATGAGTGATGAGTAGAGGGGAACAATGACCTCTTTTTTCCTGGATGAGAAACCTTTTGTGATGAGGTGTGCCACATAGAAGGATTTCCTGACTCAAGAAGGATTCAAATTTCATTCATAGTCTTGGGCTAAGTACATAGGTTCATAGATTGGTACTAGGCTATTGGCCCTAGGGCCTATACAAGCCTAGCCATAACAATTCCCTAGATATTTCTTCCCACAATATTTAGTTCTCTGGACCCTTGTCTAGCAGGGCGACTGACATGATCCCCGGGGTAAATTTCCTATCTCCCATCCAATCATCAAGGCTCCTTTTGAAGAGTGCCAAGAAGGCACTCTGCTTGACATGTATGGGCAGTCTATTCCAGAGTATGGGAGTCTCTGTTCAGGAACCTATCCCTCCAGCATGTTTTGTTCATTGTGATGACAAGGGTTAGATCCCTGGAGTGTGTGGCTCTGAGGGATTGGGATTTTTTTAAGTGGAGCATGTCCAACAGCTCAGCATTTGACATGGCCTTGTATGTTAAGCAGAGATCGCCTCTGAGTAGACGATATGCCACAGAGTATAGCTGGAGTTTTTTAGACAGTCAGCATATGGCATCTGATTTAGGCCTGTGATTCTTTTAGTGAGGTATTTCTGTGGCCTTTCCAGCTGTTGCAGATGTCTTGTGAGGTACATACCAAACGGGGCATTATACTCTATAATGGGTCTAATGAGGGATGAGTATAGTGGGACAATGACCTCCTTTTTTCTGGATGAAAAGCCCTTAGTGATGAGGTGTGCCACATAGAAAGATTTCCTGACTGTTGTGGCGATGTGGTTATGAAAAGTGAGACCACTGCCCACCTGTGTCCCTAAGTCTCTCATCACACTGTCGATGTTTAATGTACTGTCACCTATGTGGTAATTCATGGGTACATGTTTTTTTCCAAAGGGAATAACTATACATTTCTTGGCATTAAGCTTGAGCCCATGGCTCTGGCACCAGGCATCTGTTTCTGTAAGGCCCTTTTGTAGAATATCCACATCATTTGGGGATTCAATAATGGCTCCCAGTGTGCAGTCATCTGCAAACTTTGTTAGCCAGTGTCCCTTAGTGTTGGCTTGTACTTTAGAGAAGTAGATGCCAAACAAGAGTGGTCCCAGGACTGAACCCTGAGGTACTCCACTCATCACTTGTCTGGAGCTGGATTTGGAGTCGGCTACTTTTACAATCTGGGTTCTGTCAGTAAGCCAGTTGGCAACCCATCGAGTGACATAGGGATTTATGCCCAGCTTAGTAAGTTTATCTATAATTCCAGAGTGGGGGGTGGTGTTGAAGGCCTTGGCGAGGTCCGGATAGGCTGTGTGGACTGCCTTACCTTTGTCCACATCTCTGGAGACTGATTCAAAGAAGTCAATCAGGTTCAGGAGACAAGATCGGCCCTTCACAAACCCAAACTGTGTGGGGTCCAGTGTTTGAAGGTTGCCAATGTCTTTGTTTATAAGTTGCATGATAATGCGTTCCATACCCTTGCAGATCAGGCTCATCAGACTGATGGGATGGCAGTTCCTGGGACCCAAGATGGATCCCCCCTTGTGGAGTGGGATAACTGAAGCTGTGCACCACTCAGTGGACACAAAGCCTGAGGTGAGGCTATGATTAAACATGACACTTAGGTGAGGTGCCAGTTCATTTTGTAGTTCATGTAGTACACAGCCTGGGATGTTTCTGTTTTCTTTTGTATGCTGTGCACATCTAAACAAGTCACTTAAACAGACCACTGCTCCTGGGGTACATCTGAAAAAACAGAATTTGCGTATATTGCATTTTACCCACAAATAAATAAGTAAATAAATACATTTACACAGGTAAATCAGAGCACTGTTGCAGAGCTCGTTAGTACAGCAGCAACGCCTACACATCACAAGGTGAAAGAAACTCAAAATAGTAATTAGTTAAGACAGAGAAAGTGTAGGTAGTGTAATTAAAGTGGTCAGGAGTTGTTTACAAAAAGCTACTTTACCAAATGACTTTTACAAATTAAGACTGGCTAGAAATTACTCAGCAGTAAACCTTTAGTCCATGTGGCCCTTGCATTTATGGTATCTTCCCTGAGGATGCAGAGTCTGTCAGAGCAGTTGTATCAGTGGAGAAAAGACAAATTCTTCTGGCTGAATGACTTTTATGTGAATGACTTCTGTCCTAAGGTCCCTTAGTAATATAGTTTTCAAAAATACACTATAACCAAACCTTTTAAAATATAGATAGTTTTGTAGAAGGAAGAATGAATGTTCATTTAATTTGGGGCTAGAAGCAGTTGAAAGTATATTAGAAATCAAAGGCACTTGTTTGAAATCAACTGATGCATTTTAATAGATAGTATAAATGATACTGGGGAGATTTCTTTATATTCAGGTAAAGATATATTACCAAGTTTTTATACATGGTTATGAAAACAAGGCATTGACAGTGCTGGTCTGAATCAGCAGGAATTTACAATCTAAGGAATGACTATCTCAAAAGATAAGGTGGGGGGAATTAATGTGAGACAGGTGATCAGGTGTAGATATGAGTAACTGGAAAACAATGCTGAATGCAAGCGTCACTGCATGGTGATCATAGAAGACATTGTACTTGGCATCCAAGACTGGTACTTTGGTTTTGAGGAGAGGCTGAAGAGGTGAGTGGCATATGTCACAGAAGCAAAAGTAGCTCCTATTTTTTATTGTGTCTGATATAAGAGCTTACCTGTACTGATGGAAAATGTTTTGATTTGCCTGTTTGTCTATGTTCCTTACACAAAGGTCAAAATCCTGGGAGGAATTAGAAGTGACATGCATAGTGGGATTTATGAGAGACTGAGTGCCAGCACTGGGGGATCTAAATTTAGACTTAGAGGCAAAAAGCGTATCTTTGTAATTTGAGAGAATTGGAAGATAGTGATTAGTGGAACGTCATTATGAAATGAAGGGGAGCCCTCTGTACAGATGGTCATATAGTTAAATTTGGGTGAGAATAAATAGTTCTGATAGAAGATGGGATCACCTTTACAGAGGGAAGTAGAATGACTGCATATTACAAGGAGAGTCTTATTTCAGTAAAGAAAAACATAACACAGTGTGTGTGCGCGCGCACGTGTGTGTGTGTGTGTGTGTGTGTGTGTGTGTGTGTGTGTGTGTATGTGTGTGCGCGCGTGTGTGTAAGACAGAGATAGAGACAGAATAAAAATTACTTCATGTGGTTATGTAACTAACTGATAAACTAAAGTAATGCAGGAGAGGGCACATGAAATTATCTCAATGTACTATATAAAGTAGTATATCTGACCAGGTTAAACGACCAGATTAAAGCAGCATTCTGATAAATCCAGTATCCATAGGAAGCTGATTATATACTGTACCTACATCTGAATCTATGCTGAGAAGTTAAGAACAAGCAATGATCATTTAGGTACTCAATCTACTGAAAAGGATTAGACTTGTGCCTCTTGAAAGGACTCTCTAAGTCCCTCATTGGCTTTGGACTGGCATAGGACTACATACTAGGCAACAAAGGAACCCACAGGGACCTACATTTTTTCCTAGATCAGAGGACATTGAGACTTCACTTCCTGAGATCACATATCATCAACTCATGCATGGTCCAGTGTTTATTTAACTTTGAGGAGCCCCGTCTTCCCTTTATCAGACATATTTATGTTTTTTGTCTTCCTTTAACATACTTTTACTTTCCTTTTGTATTTACTTGGAACTTTTTACTTTGAAGAGGCTACTAAACCTAGTTTCACAAAGACTGTTCCTCAGACACAAAGTATGACTCATTTGCAGTTTACAGGTTTTGGACATGTTTCAGTGTTTAAGCAAACTACCTGCTGTTTTAGGATTTATGAACATTTATTAGACAATTTCCGTCTAGCAGTTTACACTAGTAATGACTTGTCGTTTCCCTAGTAGGTCTTAGCTAGATCAATATGATGGCTGTATTATACATTAGGTAGTTGTTTGTACTCAGATATGTTGTTGGCTTCTACTGGTGTACTGATTTGCTGTCTTACTTCTCTTGTGTGGTTTTTTTTTTTGCTCTACATTGATTTTTTAAAACTTACTTTTAATATGCTATATTATAAAATTACTATGACTGGATTTATAACTGCTTCATAGGATCATAGGATGTTACTAAGCTAATACCCCTGGGCCCCTTACAAGCATAGCCAAGATTTTATCTCCAAGAAACAATCCTCAGTCAGCATCTGTCACCCCTGTCAGTGAGGGACAAAGGTGGAACACCTGAGACAAATTTGTGGTTTCCCATCTACACATGAAGGTTACGCTTGAAGATGGTCAGCGAGGTACTCTGCTTGACATGTATGGGAAGTCTATTCCAGAGATGGGGCAGCATCTGGGAGACAAACCTTTCTCTCCAGCAGATTTTTTTGATGTTGCATATTAGATTTATGCCTATCGAGCAGGTAATGCATGAGGAGTTTGACTTATAGATATGGAGCATCTCTAATAGGGCAGGGTCCGATATTGCCTTGTAGGCGAGACACAGAGATCACCTTTGAGCAATCTGTATGATACCGAGTATAGTGATAGTGATTTGAGCCTGTCCACATAGGACAGGTATTGGAAGCCATGGATTCTCTTTGTGAGGTATTGCTGTGGCCTTTCCAGTTGGTGCAGTTGTTTGGAGAGGTAAATACCAAACAGGGCATTATACTCAATTATAGGTCTAATCAGGGAGGAGTACAGAGAGGTAATAACCTCCTTTTTTCTGGATCCAATGTCTTTAGTTATGAGATGAACCAAGTAAAAGGCTTTTCTGACCACTGCCACTACATGATGGTTGAATGTGAGATTGTTGTCAACCTGAGTACCCAGGTCTCTCACCACATGTTGTGTTCTTAGGGGGTTGCCATTGATGTGGTAATCAGTAGTTACCGTGTTTTTGCTGAATGGTATGATAATACATTTTCTTGCATTTAACTTAAGGCCATGACTTTGGCACCAGTTATTTGTAGCTGTGAGACATTCTTGCAGTATGTTAACATCATTTGGGGAGTCAGTGACAGCACCCAAAGTAGTCATCTGCAAACTTGGTCAGCCACAGGCCCTTTGTCTTTGCTTGGCCTCTGAGAAGTAGATGCCAAACAGTAGAAGTCCCAGGACAGATCCCTGGTGAACACCACTGGTGACAGGTCTGCTGTTGGAGGTGATGGCACCTATTTTGCCCTTGTGGATCCTATCAGTGAGCCAGATGACCAACCACCTGATGAGATAGGGTTTTACACCAAGTTGTGTTAGCTTTTCGATGATGCCCGAGTGGGGGATTGTGTCAAAGGCCTTGGCCAAGTCATGGAAAGCTGTATGTACTGACTTTTCCTCATCCTGGCCCTTGGTGACAGTCTCAAAGAAGTCAACCAGGTTCAATAGGCAAGATCTGCCCCTGACAATTCCGAATTGGGTGGGGTCAAGTGCTTGGAGATTGCCTATGTCATTGTTTATGAGATCCATGATAATACACTCTGTGGCTTTACAGATCAGACTTGTCAAGCTAATGGGGTGATAGTTTCCTGGGTCAGTAGTGGCACCACCTTTGTGCATGGGGATGACAATGGCTGTTCTCCACTCTGCTGGAATGAAGGCTGTAATTAGGCTGTGGTTGAACATGGTGCTCAAAGGCAAAGCTAGTTCTTTCTGGAGATGGTGCAGAATACAGCCTGGGATAATATCAGGTCCCATGGAAGCTGTGTTCTTTGCCTTGGATTGGGCCATTAACACCTGGTCTATGGAGATGTGCAGTGTGGGACAAGTATCTTGGATGTCAAATTGGCCATTGGGGGGGAAAGTGGGGTGAAATTTGCACTGACCTGCTAGCAGCTTGGCTAAGTCAACAGGATCAGTGTAAGTGGTAGCATTAAGTACTAATTCAGAACAAACTTGGGCTTTGCCATGGAGGTTCCTAATGTAACTGAAGAAGGACTTATGGTTTCCCTTTGTATTGGAGGCTAGTTTCAACTCATAATTGGCTTTTGAGGTTTTCACTAGTGATCTAATTTGCTTGTTGAGGCTGAGGACAGAGTTTTTCCAATTTGGAATTTGTTCCTTTTTATCCTTAGACAACAGATTCTTCCTTTTGTTGTAATGCTTGTTGATAGAGGATGTCCACCAGACATATTTGTGTTTCCTTGAGGAGCAGGTTTTAGTTTGTTGGGTATGCCTGAGTCCATGCAGTTGTACATGTGCTTGTATAATGCACTGGCATACTGTTCAGCATAGTTGTCTGTATCCTCTGAGGGGGGCCGTGGTGTGAAGCTACTGATACCCTCCCTTAGGAGGTTGTAGTCAGCTTTTGAGAATTATTTTAGCCTGGTTATGGCTGGGGAGGGGTTGGGTGGGACAGAAACTTTGGATGAGACAGACAGATGATCTGATCTCACCAGGGAAGAACATACTATGGGAGTGGTGCAGCGGTCACCCATGTTGGTGAGAACCAAGTCCAGAATGTTATCTCCCCTTCTGGTGGATGAGATAAGCTGGTCTAGTGCGTTAGAACTGATGAAGTCAAGGAATCATTGGGTGAGTGCATTAGTGCAAGAATAGTTCACTCAGTCTATGGTGGGGTAGTTGAAGTCACCAAGGGTACCTTAATGGAGTCAAGTAGGTCCAGGTAGGAGGAGTGGTTGTCCTGAGTCATGGAGGGGGGGTCTATAGCTGGGTATAACTTGTATATGTGTCTTGCCAACTGTCAATTGCACCTGGAGTAATTCCAGTGCATCATGCTGGCAAACCATTCTGGAGGTGTGCCTGTCCTTAATGAAGATAGAGACTTCTCCACACCATCCTTAGTCTTTCCAACCTCATTTTGGGGTTGGAAAGTGTGGAATGAGGTATAGCCTGGTAAGGCAGGAGTGCTCTCCACAGCCCTGAACCAAGTTTCCTTGACTGCACAAACATCGGCATCTTCCAGTGCAAGGAGAGCCTCCAGTGAGTGCATTTTCAGCTTAAGACGTCTAGCATTAAGCAGCATGGCCTTCAATTTGCTTTTTGATGGATGTTTTATGTTGGAAATTTTGTCTTTGGGGCATAGCCTAAAAAAGGCAATGGGGGAGGAAAGAGCCTTGGTCAAGATCCGGAACCCCAGGGGTGACAGAGGGAGGCCATCTCTGGCAAAGCATCGAGGCCTGCCAGCCATGTCATCTCAGGCAGACAGATACTGGATCCCCTTGGAAAGACATGAGAAACTAAGCCAATTGATGAAGTCAATTATTTTTTGTGGTATTGTGGTATAATTCTTGGTGAAGGTAGAATGGTGCTTAGGGCTAGAGTCATACCTGCCTGGGACACATACTCTGAGAGCTCAATCATGTCTCCTTCATATAGTCCAGGGAGGTACATCTCAAGTCATTCACACTAACATGGACAATGACAGAGTTGTACTTGTAACTGTTGTGGAGATATTTAAGTGTGCACTGAGACTGGATTATCTATAACCCTTTTCTAGGCAGTGGGGTTGACAGAAAGAAGGCTATCAAGTGTCTCAGTATTCTTTCTTCATATTTCTCACTGTTGGCCAGTAAGCACAATGCATCGCCTGTCATATTTAGACCTAACATGGGTGCAAACTTCTATATGCTTGTGCTATTCATTTGAAGAGAATGTTCTCTTTGGCTGAAGTCATACACAGAGTCTGTATGTATATAGAGTAGAATTCTGGGCCTTTCTGCAGAAAACACTCGTGAGGGATGAAACCAACACCATCTCATTGGCACTAGTGACCCAACACCAGTTGTTCACACCTACTATTTCATTGCCAGGCACTCCAGCTATCTAGCCAATAACTGAAGCTGGACCATGTGACAGAAGTCAGAACACAGACTACGGTGCCATGGTGCCAGCATATGGTATCACTATTTGATCTTTCTACTTTCTCGTACATGCCTATACATGGAAAGCTCTTTCATACATTTGCTAAGTAAAGAGCCATGTTCTTTTTTACAATACAGAGTGTAAAAGGTGCAGTCTAATGCTACACAGTTCTAATGGTACAGTGCCCACTTTGTTCCAACATAAAGGTTAGGTGAATCTAAATTTCAATGGATCAGGTTACGTTTAAACACCAAATGGGATACTTGTCTAGGCTTAAAATGGTCTGCAAGGGCAGTCAACCTAATTCTAAACCACTGAACCTGGTTATGTCCCAAAATATCAGAGTATAGCCCCTCTTAACATGTGATAGAAGCAGAGATGAGGGTGATAAGCTATAACTTGCCACAGGAATAGAGCTTTTCAAACAAACACAGAGAATCAATATGACTGGATTTGTAGCAACTCCTCTAAAATATGAATTTGTGGTGGTTACTGATAAGAGTTCCACTGGTTAGTAGCTATTAATCAATTTCCTTAGTGTGATAAGAGTAAGTATTCTCAGCAGAATGAAGACTTCACTAGACACATGCCAAATATGGTAGTGTGCTAGGGATGTTTGGGTTGTATGAAGAGAATGAATAAGAAGGGGTTATACTTAACTTTTTTTTACCATGAAAATCAAAATAAAAGTTAGCTAGTACATATAAATGAATAGTTGATTTTATATCTCTGACTGGCTTCACATGGAACATCATTATTTGAAATTGTAACTTATTAAACATAAACAGTGCTAATGTTATAATTGCCTTCCACTGATTATGGCAGTATACTGATGAATATGATTTTATTTAAGCTGTATACTTCATTTATGGTGATTTAAATCTTGAGTTAATTCCAAGTGATTTTTGCTTTGAAAATGAACATACCTTAAAAGAATTAGATAACCTGCTAAGCAGAGCAAAAACAGTACAAGTGTCTGTTACAAAACCTTTTTCCTCCTTGATAATCAATCTCCAAATAATGGTAGTGACCATTAGGGCTGCCACCTTTTCAAATGCCCAAAGTGGGACATTTTTTGTAGAAATGTGAGTTTTTGCAGGACAAAACATACCCATGGCCAGTGCAATGGACAGAACTTCACTTGTTTGCTGAAATAAAATCATTTTTGTAGCATTTGGGTTACTTATGCTATTTCAAATAATATTTATGTGTTTCATGTACAAAATAACTGTTGTATGCAACTGTTAAAGAAAACTTAAAAATATATATTTTGTTTTAAAATCTCATGACATTTGCAATTTTTTTTGTTTTTTATGCAAGACACAACTGCCAAAGTGGGACTGTCCCTCGCAACCCCAGGGGGTAACCCTAGTGACGATGTTCAATACAAAACTGCATGGAATTAATTATTTATTAAGAGCATTACAGATAGATTTAACAGTAGAAAAAGTGATCTAGTGTGTGTGTGTGTGTGTGTGTGTGTGTGTGTGTGTGTGTGTGTGTGTGTGTGTGTGTGTGTGTGTGTGTGTGTGTGTGTGTGTGTGTGTGTGTGTGTGTGTGTGTGTGTGTGTGTGCATGTGTACACGTGAGTGCACACACTGTGAGGAGGAGAAGAGGTTTAAGTACTTCACAGTCTATTTGCAAATAAAACAATAAGGGTAATGATTCTTGAATAACAAAAGCTTCCTTTAACAGAACTTTAATTTCCAGGGATAAGGATGCACTCATTCAGTGTAAGCACCGACAGAGATACAAGACAGTCCAATATTCTTGAAAAACACCTGCTGCATGTATAGATAAACAATTGCACCAGGCCATATGAAGAACATACATGTGGTCTTACACAATTAAAGAGGTTGAACAAAAGAGGGTAAAGTGGCTCATCGATAAAAGGTACAAAAATAAAGTAATGTCAAAACAAACAATTTCATAGCATACAGGTGGTTCCACAACAGTGATTCTGTTATATTAACTCTTGTAATATGGTGCATTATGACAAACACTTATGTTTTATTAACTCTTGTAATATGGTGCATTATGACAAACACTTATGTTTTATTAACTCTAGTAATATGATGCATTATGACACACTTATGTTTTATTAACTCTAGTAATATTGTGCAATATGGCAGACACATGTTTTATTAACTCTAGTAATATGATTCATTATGACAAACGCTTATGTTTTATTAACTCTAGTAATATGGTGCATTATGACAAACGCTTATGTTTTATTAACTCATAATATGGTGCATTATGACAAACACTTATGTTTTATTAACTCTAGTAATGTGGTGCATTATGACAAACACATATCTTTTATTAACTCTTGTAATATGGTGCATTATGACAAACACTTATGTTTTATTAACTCTTGTAATATGGTGCATTATGACAAACACTTATGTTTTATTAACTCTTGTAATATGGTGCATTATGACAAACACTTATGTTTTATTAATTTTGTAATATGGTGCATTATGACAAACACTTATGTTTTAACTCTTGTAATATGGTGCATTATGACAAACACTTATGTTTTGTTAACTCATAATATGGTGCATTATGAACAACATGTATGTTTTATTAACGCTGGTAATATGATGCATTTTGAGACACTTATGTTTTATTAACTCTAGTAATATTGTGCATTATGACAGACACATGTTTTATTAACTCTTGTAATATGGTGCATTATGACAAACACTTATGTTTTATTAACTCTTGTAATATGGTGCATTATGACAAACGCTTATGTTTTATTAACTCTAGTAATATGGTGCATTATGACAAATGCTTATGTTTTATTAACTCTTGTAATATGGTGCATTATGACAAACACTTATGTTTTATTAACTCTTGTAATATGGTGCATTATGACAAACACTTATGTTTTATTAACTCTAGTAATATGGTGCATTATGACAAACACTTATGTTTTATTAACTCTTGTAATATGGTGCATTATGATACTCATACTTTATTAACTCCTGTAATATGCTGCATTATAACAAACGCTTATGTTTTATTAACTCTAGTAATATGGTGCATTATGACAAACGCTTATGTTTTGATAACTCTAGGAATATGGTACATTATGACAAATGCTTATGTTTTATTAACTCTTGTAATATGGTGCATTATGACAAATGCTTATCTTTTATTAACTCTTGTAATATGGTGCATTATGACAAACACTTATGTTTTATTAACTCTAGTAATATGGTGCATTATGACAAATGCTTATGTTTTATTAACTCTTGTAATATGGTGCATTATGACAAACACTTATGTTTTATTAACTATTATAACATGGTGCATTATGACAAACACTTCTGTTTTTTTAAATCTAGTAATGTGGTACATTATGACAAACACATATCTTTTATTAACTCTTGTAATATGGTGCATTATGACAAACGCTTATGTTTTATTAACTCTTGTAATATGGTGCATTATGACAAACACTTATGTTTTGTTAACTCATAATATGGTGCATTATGAACAGCATGTATGTTTTATTAACTCTAGTACTATGGTGCATTTTGAGACACTAATGTTTTATTAACTATAGTAATATTGTGCTATATGACAGACACATGTTTTATTAACTCTTGTAATATGGTGCATTATGACAAACACTTATGTTTTATTAAGTCTTCTAATATGGTGAATTATGATACACATACTTTATTACCTCAAGTAATATGCTGCATTATAAGAAATGCTTATGTTTTATTAATTCTAGTAATATGGTGCATTATGACAAATGCTTATGTTTTGATAACTCTAGTAATATGGTGCATTATGACAAATGCTTATGTTTTATTAACTCTTGTAATATGGTGTATTATGACAAATGCTTATCTTTTATTAACTCTTTTAATATGGTGCATTATGACAAACACTTATGTTTTATTAACTCTTGTAATATGGTGCATTATGACAAATGCTTATGTTTTATTAACTCTTGTAATATGGTGCATTATGACAAATGTTTATCTTTTATTAACTCTTATAACATGGTGCATTATGACAAACACTTATGTTTTTTTAACTGTAGTAATGTGGTGCATTATGACAAATGTTTATCTTTTATTAACTCATAATATGGTGCATTATGACAAACACTTATGTTTTATTAACTCTTGTAATATGGTGCATTATGACAAACACTTATGTTTTATTAACTCTTGTAATATGGTGCATTATGACAAACACTTATGTTTTATTAATTTTCTAATATGGTGCATTATGACAGACATGTTTTGTTAACTCTTGTAATATGGTGCATTATGGCAAACACTTATGTTTTATTAACTCTTGTAATATGGTGCATTATGACAAACACTTATGTTTTATTAAGTCTTGTAATATGGTGCATTATGACAAACGCTTATGTTTTATTAACTCTTGTAATATGGTGCATTATTACACACTAATTTATTAACTCTTGTAATATGGTGCATTATAACAAACACACGTTTTATTAACTCTTGTAATAGGATTCAATATGAGAAATGCTTATGTTTTATTAATTCTTGTAATATGGTGCATTATGAAAAACACTTATGTTTTATTAATTTTGTAATATGGTCCATTATGACAAAGACTTATGTTTTATTAACTTTTATAATATGGTCCATTATGACAAACACGTTTTATTAACTGTAGTAATATGGTGCATTATGACAGACACTTATGTTTTATTAATTCTAGTAATATGGTGCATCATGACAAACACTTGTGTTTTATTAACTCTTGTAATATGGTGCATGTGACGATTGGGGAGAGATGGGTGAAGGCTGCCAGCCTAGTCAAATAGAATTTGAAATATAATTCTGGCATTTATAAATAAATGTAAAATACAGGCATGTTTTCTTGAGTGTAAAAGAGTACTGTGAAATGTGGAACTGCAAAATATGTGAAAACATTGCACTCTACTGGCCCAGTGAAGCATGTTGTGATCCTTTCATATTAGAATTCAGCTCCAGTGCGGCTGGATGAAGGATTCATGCCCATTGTTTTAAGGATAAAGTTTATGACCAGAATTTAGATGTGGAATGTGCTTTATTGCTCTAGTTTGTGTTAGAATATACATGTGAAATGTCTTCTATTGTTGTAAGTTTCTGTACAGGTGTTAAATTGCTAAATAATGAACTCAGACCAGGTGTTAAGATGATGCAGTATGAATACTGGGAAAATCTAAGTGTCAAAAATGATGTAATTTTAGGAGGGCCTTAGAGACATGTTTGTTAGTAATGTTTAAATACTATTTCTCACAAGAGACTGAAAGCATTTTAACTTTGGATATCCAACTTACCAGCACTTTGCCTTATGCTCACATGCAAGTTTTAGCACTGTGATTTCTTGTAGGAATAGTTAAAGCTAGTAAAGATTAATTAGGTATTTTTCTTTGAAATCAGACCTGTCCTACTGTATTATTTTTAAGTTTCTGTCTGATCTCTGAACTCTTAGATATCTCTGTGGTGTATTACTTTTGTGTTGTGTTTTAATTATTTATTATTAAATATTTTTTAAATCTTCTACCTATGGCAGATGTGTGTAGAGAAAACCTTCAGAGTACATTGCATACTTATAGAGGTTATTGTAACAGGCCACACTAAAGTAAGCCTTGACTGTTAGTCATGCTACCATTGGATAATAATATTGCACAGTAATAATTGGACACCCTTTTAAGGGTCTTTGAGTAGCTGATATTTATTAGCTGGTTTTGGTAGTAATTACTACCATATAACCTGGGTAAAAAGGCACAGCTGAAGAACCTGTGCCAGTGTTTTTCCCAGGAGGGTCTGTGTGGTTGTATAACCTCTTCTCAAAGTGTGTGTGTGGTGTGTCGGCTACTTGGGCAGGGACACAAAGCACTGGTTGGACAGAGAGGGTACTGGAGGTTAGCTTGCCAGCTAGGCTGAGAACTGGACCTTATAGCTGTGCCATTGGGGAGTCTTATTCGGGACCTGGAGAGAAAGGGAGCAACCAGCCCCAGCCTGACTGTGATCTCTGGGTGCACTTAAGGGAAATTGTACTTTAGTGTGTGTATTACTTATCCTTTCCTCTTCTATGAGATGACCTCCCTGGTGTTAGTGGTGAGGATTGAGGCTCCTTGATTGCTGGGCCAGGGCATGGTCGTCACAAGTGTTTGGCAATGGTGGGATCTACTTCAGATACTAATTGGCTTGTAGTGGTGTGGGTAGAGCGAATTCCTGTAGCTTATGTACAGTGATCTCTAAAAGTGTTTTGTACTCTAAAACAGCCATGCAGTGTATACTCAGAGTTCAGATCACAATTGTTTTGTTTCTTTTGTTAACTTATTGTTAGTCAGGGTGAGCAGGCAGCATGTCAGCAAAGGAGTATGGAAAGCTGACAAGGAGCCAGCTGGCAGAGATGTGCCAGGCTAGGGGACTGGTGCATGGAAACCTGACTAAAGTAGACCTGATTGCAGCCTTGGTTACAGCTGCATCAGAAATCAGTGGCCTGGAGGACAATCAGACTGACAGTGGAGATACAATATCCTCGAAGAATGGACAGCTCAACCTTTCTGCAGTGGACTTAAAACTCCAGCTGGAGCTAAAGAGACTTGAGTTGGAGGCCAGTCATATGGAACTAGAAGCAGCCGAGAAAATGAGGAGTCTACAAGCTAAGGAAAATGAACAGCAGAGGAAGCATGAGAGGAAATGCTGACTCTTTACCAGAGTCATGGAGGTAATGGGGAAAGGCGTAACTGGACCCCAGAAGCACAAAAGGTCAGTAAATTTCTTCCACAGTTTAAAGAGGGGGATAATTTTGATAGCTTCATTCATACGTTTGAGAGGGTATGTAAACAGTATGAAGTTGACCCAGGGTTCTGGGTATGGATGCTGATCCCCTTACTCCATGGTAAAGTTGTAACTTCTTTAGCAAAAATGCATGACACTGACTGTTTTGATTATACTGCTGTAGAAAGCCATTTATTAGAATGATTTAAGCTAACACCTGAAATGTAAATAAAAAAGTTTTGTGAGCATAGACGCAAGGCAGATGAAAATGTATGTGAATATGTTGCTGAACTGAGCACTTATTTTCATAGTTGGGTGAGTGGATGTCAGGTCACCACTTTTGAAGGGCTGGCAGACCTTTTGGTAAGGGAACAAGCCCTTAGCACTTTGCCTGAGGACATGAGGATCTGGTTAGCTGATAGACAGTGTGCTACTTCAGAGGAGTTGGGAAAGAAGGGAGACCTATGCCTAGCAAGCAGGGCAGCCCTGCACAAGAAAGAGACCCCCAGTACTGCTCATGGGACTAAAGGAACCCATGGTGGGCAGCACAGACTGCCCCAACAGAATCCTCCAGAAGCAGGGGAAGCCACTAGTCCAGGTACATGTCCAGGAGCTAGGGTTAAATGTTTTGAATGCAACCAGTGGGGCCATGTGGCATACAAATGTCCATGGAGGCAAGGTGGGGAACCAAAGTTGAGGGAGCTAGGAAGTGGGAAAGACAAAATGCCAATAGTATGTTGTCTTGACAAAACAGGGGTATGGAACTACCATGCTACAGTTGTCCTGAGAGGGAAGGATTTGGATGAGGCAGTACTATGTACTTATGCAGTTACATGCAGTAAGGCTAGGAGACAAGCATTTGGGTCTGGTAGCCTGGGGGAGACCCAGACAGATTGCATTCTTGCAGCCAGGACTGCTGAGGTGGTTACTTCAGGGAGTGAGCTACGCTGTAGCAGTGAGACTGAATGTGAACCACAGCTGCTTGTGGGTACTGATGTTCCCTTGGACAGGGTAACTGCAAAGGTAAAGGTGAGTAGTAGTACCCAGGCTAACAGTGAGGAACCTCAGTCAGAAGATGCCAGACTTCCTGTGGAAGGGGAGCTGGGAAGGGTTATCAGGAGAGAGACAGACTCAGCTCTCAGACCCTACATTGAAAGGCCTGAGGCAGGTAGCTAGGAATGCACCTGATTCTCAAGGGAAGGGGGAATCTGTATACTGAAACAAAGGGTTACTGTACAGAGAGTGGACCCCTGAGGGAGGGCTAGAAGGTAAGAGAGTCAGTAGTGGCACCACCTTTGTGCATGGGGATGACAATGGCTGTTCTCCACTCTGCTGGAATGAAGCCTGTAATTAGGCTGTGGTTGAACATGGTGCTCAAAGGCAAAGCTAGTTCTTTCTGGAGATGGTGCAGAATACAGCCTGGGATACTATAAGGTCCCATGGAAGCTGTGTTCTTTGCCTTGGATTGGGCCATTAACACCTGGTCTATGGAGATGTGTGGTGTGGGACAAGTATCTTGGATGTCGAATGGGCCATTGGGGGGGGAAAGTGGGGTGAAATTTGCACTGATCTGCTAGCAGCTTGGCTAGGTCAACAGGATCAGTGTAAGTGGTAGCATTAAGTACTAATTCAGAACAAACCTGGGCTTTGCCATGGAGGTTCCTAATGTAACTGAAGAAGGACTTATGGTTTCCCTTTGTATAGGAGGCTAGTTTCAACTCATAATTGGCTTTTGAGGTTTTCACTAGTGATCTAATTTTCTTGTTGAAGCTGAGGATAGAGTTTTTCCAATTTGGAATTTGTTCCTTTTTATCCTTGGACAATAGTTTCTTCCTTTTGTTGTAAAGCTTGTTGATAGAGGATGTCCACCAGACAGGTTTGTGTTTCCTTGAGGAGCAGGTTTTAGTTTGTTGGGTATGCCTGAGTCCATGCAGTTTTACAGGTGCTTGTTACTACATTGGCGTACTGTTCAGCATAGTTGTCTGTATCCTCTGAGGGGGGCCGTGGTGTGAAGCTACTGATACCCTCCCATAGAAAGTTGTAGTCAGCTTTTGAGAATTATATTAGCCTGGTTATGGCTGGGGAGGGGTTGGGTGGGACAGAAACTTAGGATGAGACAGACAGATGATCTGATCTCACCAGGGAAGAACATACTATGGGAGTGGTGCAGCGGTCACCCATGTTGGTGAGAACCAAGTCCAGAATGTTATCTCCCCTTCTGGTGGATGAGATAAGCTGGTCTAGTGCATTAGAACTGATGAAGTCAAGGAATCATTGGGTGAGTGCATTAGTGCAAGAATAGTTTACTCAGTCTATGGTGGGGTAGTTGAAGTCACCAAGGGTACCTTAATGGAGTCAAGTAGGTCAAGGTAGGAGGAGTGGTTGTCCTGAGTCATGGAGGGGGGGGGGTCTATAGCTGGGTATAACTTGTATATGTGTCTTGCCAACTGTCAATTGCACCTGGAGTAATTCCAGTGCGCCATGCTGGCAAACCATTCTGGAGATGTGCCTGTCCTTCATGAAGATAGAGACTTCTCCACACCACCCTTAGTCTTTCCAACCTCATTTTGGGGTTGGAAAGTGTGGAATGAGGTATAGCCTGGTAAGGCAGGAGTGCTCTCCACAGCCCTGAACCAAGTTTCCTTGACTGCACAAACATCGGCATCTTCCAGTGCAAGGAGAGCCTCCAGTGAGTGCATTTTCAGCTTAAGACTTCTAGCATTAAGCAGCATGGCCTTCAATTTGCTTTTTGACGGATGTTTTATGTTGGAAAATTTGTCTTTGGGACATAGCCTAAAAAAGGCAATGGGGGAGGAAAGAGCCTTGGTCAAGATCCGGAACCCCAGGGGTGACAGGAGGAGGCCATCTCTGGCAAAGCATCGAGGCCTGCCAGCCATGTCATCTCAGGCAGACAGATACTGGATCCCCTTGGAAAGACATGAGAAACTAAGCCAATTGATGAAGTCAATTATTTTTTGTGGTATTGTGGTATAATTCTTGGTGAAGGTAGAATGGTGCTTAGGGCTAGAGTCATACCTGCCTGGGACACATACTCTGAGAGCTCAATCATGTCTCCTTCATATAGTCCAGGGAGGTACGTCTCAAGTCATTCACACTAACATGGACAATGACAGAGTTGTACTTGTAACTGTTGTGGAGATATTTAAGTGTGCACTGAGACTGGATTATCTATAACCCTTTTCTAGGCAGAGGGGTTGACAGAAAGAAGGCTGTCAGGTGACTCAGTATTCTTTCTTTATATTTCTTACTGTTGGCCAGTAAGCACAGTGCATCGCCTGTCATATTTAGACCTAACATGGGTGCAAACTTCTATATGCTTGTGCTATTCATTTGAAGAGGATGTTCTCTTTGGCTGAAGTCATACACAGCGTCTGTATGTATATAGAGTAGAATTCTGGGCTTTTCTGCAGAGAACACTCATGAGGGATGAAACCAACACCATCTCATTGGCACTAGTGACCCAACACCAGTTGTTCATACCTACTATTTCATTACCAGGCACTCCAGCTATCTAGCCAATAACTGAAGCTGGACCATCTGACAGAAGTCAGAACACAGACTACGGTGCCATGGTGCCAGCATATGGTATCACTATTTGATCTTTCTACTTTCTTGTACATGCCTATACAGGGAAAGCTCTTTCATACATTTGCTAAGTAAAGAGCCATGTTCTTTTTTACAATACAAAGTGTAAAAGGTGCAGTCTAATGCTACACAGTTCTAATGGTACAGTGCCCACTTTGTTCCAACAAAAAGGTTAGGTGAATCTAAATTTCAATGGATCAGGTTACGTTTAAACACCAAATGGGATACTTGTCTAGGCTTAAAATGGTCTGCAAGGGCAGTCAACCTAATTCTAAACCACTGAACCTGGTTATGTCGCAAAATATCAGAGTATAGCCCCTCATGTCATTCTCCTCTTAACATGTGATAGAAGCAGAGATGAGGGTGATAAGCTATAACTTGCCACAGGAATAGAGCTTGTCAAACAAACACAGAGAATCAATATGACTGGATTTGTAGCAACTCCTCTAAAATATGAATTTGTGGTGGTTACTGATAAGAGTTCCACTGGTTAGTAGCTATTAATCAATTTCCTTAGTGTGATAAGAGTAAGTATTGTCAGCAGAATGAAGGCTTCACTAGACACATGCCAAATATGGTAGTGTGCTAGGGATGTTTGGGTTGTATGAAGAGAATGAATAAGAAGGGGTTATACTTAACTTTTTTTTACCATGAAAATCAAAATAAAAGTTAGCTAGTACATATAAATGAATAGTTGATTTTATATCACTGACTGGCTTCACATGGAACATCATTATTTGAAATTGTAACTTATTAAACATAAACAGTGCTAATGTTATAATTGCTTTCCACTGATTATGGCAGTATACTGATGAATATGATTTTATTTAAGCTGTATACTTCATTTATGGTGATTTAAATCTTGAGTTAATTCCAAGTGATTTTTGCTTTGAAAATGAACATACCTTAAAAGAATTAGATAACCTGCTAAGCAGAGCAAAAAACAGTACAAGTGTCTGTTACAAAACCTTTTTCCTCCTTGATAATCAATCTCCAAATAATGGTAGTGACCATTAGGGCTGCCACCTTTTCAAATGCCCAAAGTTCATAGGTTCATAGGTTCATAGGTTCATACTAGGCTATCTGCCCGAGGGCATTTATAAGCCTAGCCCATTGTTTTGTGGCTTACGCCACCCCTTTAGTATGGGGAACTATACCCATTATTTTGCTGTGCCTCTGTCGAGCAGTGACACTGAGGTAATTCCTGGGGTATATCTGCGATCTCCCATCCATTGGTCAAGATTTCTCTTGAACAAGGCCAGCGAGGTGCTCTGCCTCACATGTACCGGGATTTTGTTCCACAGCATAGGGAGTCTTTGGGTGATGAATCTATCTCTCCAGCACGTCCTATTAATAGCCGTGTCGAGGTTAAAGTCTCCCGCCCTTGTGGCTCTGATGGATCTAGATTTTTGAGGTGAAGCATATTCATCAAATCTGGGTTTGACATGGCCTTGTATGTTAGGCAAAGGTCACCTCTGAGCAGCGGTGGCGACTGAATAGAGCTGGAGTTCTTTCAGTCGGGCAGCATAGGACAGATTTTTGAGACCCTTTATCCTTTTGGTGAGGAACTTTTGTGGCCTCTCCAGCTGCTGCAAGTGTCGGGTCAAATACATTCGAATGGGGCATTGTACTCAATCATTGGTCTGATGAGTGATGAGTAAAGGGAGACTATGACCTCCCTTGATCTAGATGAGAATCCCTTCATGATAAGGTGGGCAATGTAGAAGGACTTCCTAACTACTTTAGCTACATGGGTGTCGAATGACAGACTACTATCAACCTGGGTCCCCAGGTCCCTGATAACTTCTTCTGTGCTCAGTGGATTGCCACCTATTTGGTAGCTAGGGGTAACCTTGTTTTTCGAAGGGTATGACTATGCATTTTTGGCATTTAACTTTAGGCGTGGCTCTGGCACCAGTTATCCGTTTCTGTGAGACCCTTCTGAAGGATATCTGTGTCAGATGTGTTTTCTACTATGGCCAGTTTGCAGTCATCTGCAAACTTTGTCAGCCATAACCCTCCTGTGTTTGCTTGTACTGAAAAGTAGATGCCAAACAAGAGTGGGCCCAGGACTGAGCCCTGTGGGACACCACTTGTGACAGGCTTTGAGTCTGACATGGCGCCAGCAACTCTGACCCTGTGGGTTCTGTCACTCAGCCAGTTTGCAACCCATCTTGTGATGTATGGGTTAACATTTAAGCTGATGAGTTTTTCAATGATACCCGAGTGGGGTATTGTATCGAAGGCCTTAGCCAGATCGAGGTAGGCTGTATGGACTGCCTTTCCTCATCAATGGCTTTGGTGACTGTTTAGAAAAAGTCAACCAAGTTTAAAAGGCATGATCTGCCTTTGACAAAGCCAAACTGGGTTGGATCCAAAGTCTGCAAATTCCTATGTCTTTATTTATGAGGTCCATTATGATCCTCTCCATGGCTTTGCAGATAAGGCTTGTCAAGCTAATGGGCGGTAATTTCCAGGGTCTGTGGAGGCACCGCCTTTGTGAAGTGGGACCACAGTTGCAGTCGCCACTCCTGGAGTGCGTATCCAGAGGTAAGACTTTGATTAAACAGCTGTCCTAGCTGTGGGTTTAATTCCTCATTGAGTTCGTGGAGCACACAGCCGGGGACACCATCGGGTCCCATGGATGCTGTGTTTTTTGCTTTGGCGGAAGCTGTTCTCACTTGGGCGCTGGAGATGTTTGGGGAGCTGCACTCATTTGGTATAGATATCTCTCCTTTTGGCGGGCAGGGAGGGAGAAGTTTGCACTGAACCTGTCAGCCAGTATGTTGGCAATGTCTGTAGGATCAGTAATCTTCACATCATTTTGAACTAGTTCTGAGCATATCTGGGAGTTTCCTCCTAGGTTTCTAACATAGCTAAAGAAGGCCTTATGATTGTCTTTTGAGTCTTTAGCTATTTTTCTCTCGAAATTTGCTTTGGATGATTTTATGAGAGCTCTTAGTTTTTTACTTATAGTGATCAAGGGTGTCTTACCTTTTAAGGATTTTGCTCTATCTTGTAGTAGCTTCCTCCTTTTGTTGTAGAGTTTGTTTATGGCTGGGGCCCACCAGACTGGACGCTTGCCTTTGGTACAAAGAGTCTTTGTTTTGCTTGGGATTGCCTTATCCATGCAGTCCTGCAGGTGCTGGTAGAAGGCGTTTGTAAGTGATTCAGCGGCTTGAGTATTGTTTTCCACCGCTCGGGGCCTGAAAGGAGACCACACTAGTCTTTAGAAGTGTGAAGTCGGCTTTTGAGAAGTTCTTTACTGTGGTTTTTTTATTTCAGGTGGGGGTGGGATGAGGACCTCCAGCGAGATTAGTTTGTGATCTGATCTCACCAGTGAGGGGTATACTTCCAGTGTTGAACATTGTGCTCCCATGTTCGTGATGATGAGATCAAGTATGTTATCTCCTCTTGTGGGGATGGTGACTAGTTGTTCCATGGCATTTGAGTTTATGAATTCCAGGAACTTTTGGGCTAGGGTGTTTGGGCTTGAGTAGTGTTCCCAGTCTATATTAGGGTAATTGAAGTCACCTAGTATGATGGTGTTTGGTGATACATTTATCCCTCTAGTGTTTTCAGGAAGGCCATGTGAGTTTCCTGAGTTTGTGAGGTGGCCTGTAACATGCTACAATTTGCAGAGCAGTCTTGCCTATGGTTAATTGCACCTGGATGGTCTCCGATGCATTGTGCGTTGCCACCAGTCTTGAGGTGTGGGTGTCCTTGATGAATATGGATACCCCTCCTTTCTTGGTATTGTCCGGATTTTGGGGGAACGCATGATATGAGGTAAAACCTGATAGCGCTGGGGTGCTCTCAGGAGCCTTGAACCAGGTTTCTGTCACAGCACAGACATCGATGTTCTCCATACTGAGAAGGGCCTCGAAAAGTGCATTTTGAGATTTAGACTTCTGGCATTGAGCAGCATTACCCTTAGTTTTTTCCTTTTTGTGTTCTAGGGTGGTAGGTTTAGAATTTGAGCCTTGCCTAAAAAAGGCACTATGGGGGTGGCAAGAGCCTTTGCCAATATCCGGAATCCCAGGGGTGACAGGTGCAAGCCGTCCCTTGCAAAGCAGCGTGGCTTGTCCAGCATGTCATCCCAGGCAGACAGATACTGGATCCCCTTTGAATGACACCAGTGTTTAAGCCAATTGTTAAAGCTGATCATCTTATCTCTGTATTGTGGCATCATTCTTGGTGAAGGTAGGATACTGCTCAAGGTCAGTGGGACATTTTTTGTAGAAATGTGAGTTTTTGCAGGACAAAACATACCCATGGCCAGTGCAATGGACAGAACTTCACTTTTTTGCTGAAATAAAATCATTTTTGTAGCATTTGGGTTGCTTATGCTATTTCAAATAATATTTATGTGTTTCATGTACAAAATAACTGTTGTATGCAACTGTTAAAGAAAACTTAAAAATATATATTTTGTTTTAAAATCTCATGACATTTGCAATTTTTTTTTTTGTTTTTTATGCAGGACACAACTGCCAAAGTGGGACTGTCCCTCGCAACCCCAGGGGGTAACCCTAGTGACCATGTTCAATACAAAACTGCATGGAATTAATTATTTATTAAGAGCATTACAGATAGATTTAACAGTAGAAAAAGTGATCTAGTGTGTGTGTGTGTGTGTGTGTGTGTGTGTGTGTCTGTACACCTGAGTGCACACACTGTGAGGAGGAGAAGAGGTTTAAGTACTTCACAGCCTATTTGCAAATAAAACAATAAGGGTAATGATTCTTGAATAACAAAAGCTTCCTTTAACAGAACTTTAATTTCCAGGGATAAGGATGCACTCATTCAGTGTAAGCACCGACAGAGATACAAGACAGTCCAATATTCTTGAAAAACACCTGCTGCATGTATAGATAAACAATTGCACCAGGCCATATGAAGAACATACATGTGGTCTTACAAAATTAAAGAAGTTGAACAAAAGAGGGTAAAGTGGCTCATCGATAAAAGGTACAAAAATAAAGTAATGTCAAAACAAACAATTTCATAGCATACAGGTGGTTCCACAACAGTGATTTTGTTATATTAACTCTCGTAATATGGTGCATTATGACAGACACTTATCTTTTATTAACTCTTGTAATATGGTGCATTATGATGAACACTTATGTTTTATTAACTCTGGTAATATGATGCATTATGAGACACTTATGTTTTATTAACTATAGTAATATTGTGCAATATGACAGACACATGTTTTATTAACTCTTGTAATATGATGCATTATGACAAACACATGTTTTATTAACTCTTGTAATATGGTGCATTATGACAAACACTTATGTTTTATTAACTCTAGTAATATGGTGCATTATGACAAACGCTTATGTTTTATTAACTCTAATATGGTGCATTATGACAAACGCTTATGTTTTATTAACCCTTGTAATATGGTGCATTATGACAAACACTTATGTTTTATTAACTCTTGTAATATGGTGCATTATGACAAACACTTATGTTTTATTAACTCTAGTAATATGGTGCATTATGACAAACACTTATGTTTTATTAACTCTTGTAATATGGTGCATTATGATATACATACTTTATTAACTCCTGTAATATGCTGCATTATAACAAACGCTTATGTTTTATTAACTCTAGTAATATGGTGCATTATGACAAACGCTTATGTTTTGATAACTCTAGTAATATGGTGCATTATGACAAATGATTATGTTTTATTAACTCTTCTAATATGGTGTATTATGACAAATGCTTATCTTTTATTAACTCTTGTAATATGGTGCAGGATGACAAATGCTTATCTTTTATTAACTCTTATAATATGGTGCATTATGACAAACACTTATGTTTTATTAACTCTAGTAATGTGGTGCATTATGACAAACACATATCTTTTATTAACTCTTGTAATATGGTGCATTATGACAAACACTTATGTTTTATTAATTTTGTAATATGTTGCATTATGACAAACACTTATGTTTTAACTCTTGTAATATGATGCATTATGACAAACACTTATGTTTTGTTAACTCATAATATGGTCCATTATGAACAACATATATGTTTTATTAACTCTAGTAATATGGTGCATTATGACAAACACTTATGTTTTATTAACGCTGGTAATATGATGCATTTTGAGACACTTATGTTTTATTAACTCTAGTAATATTGTGCATTATGACAAACATGTTTTATTAACTCTTGTAATATGGTGCATTATGACAAACACTTATGTTTTATTAACTCTTGTAATATGGTGCATTATGACAAATGCTTATGTTTTATTAACTCTAGTATTATGGTGCATTATGACAAATGCTTATGTGTTATTAACCCTTGTAATATGGTGCATTGTGACAAACACTTATGTTTTATTAACCCTTGTAATATGGTGTATAATGACAAACACTTATGTTTTATTAACTCTAGTAATTTGGTAAATTATGACAAACACTTATGTTTTATTAACTCTTGTAAGATGATGCATTATGATACACATACTTTATTACCTCAAGTAATATACTGCATTATAACAAATGCTTATGTTTTATTAATTCTAGTAATATGGTGCATTATGACAAACGCTTATGTTTTGATAACTCTAGTAATATGGTGCATTATGACAAGTGCTTATGACTCTTCTAATATGGTGTATTATAACAAATGCTTATCTTTTATTAACTCTTGTAATATGGTGCATTATGACAAACACTTATGTTTTATTAACTCTTCTAATATGGTGCATTATGACAAATGCTTATGTTTTATTAACTCTTCTAATATGGTGCATTATGACAAATGTTTATCTTTTATTAACTCTTATAACATGGTGCATTATGACAAACACTTATGTTTTTTTAACTGTAGTAATGTGGTGCATTATGACAAATACTTGTGTTTTATTAACTGTTATAATATGGTGCATTATGACAAACACTTATGTTTTATTAACTCTTGTAATATGGTGCATTATGACAAACATATCTTTTATTAACTCTTGTAGTATGATGCATTATGACAAACACTTATGTTTTATTAATTTTCTAATATGTTGCATTATGACAGACATGCTTTATTAACTCTTGTAATATGGTGCATTATGGCAAACACTTATGTTTTATTAACTCCTGTAATATGGTGCATTATGACAAACACTTATCTTTTATTAAGTCTTGTAATATGGTGCATTATGACAGACGCTTATGTTTTGTTAACTCATAATATAGTGCATTATGAAAAACTCTTATGTTTTAATAACTCTAGTAATATGGTGCATTATGACAAATGCTTATGTTTTATTAACTCTTGTAATATGGTGCATTATTACACACTAATTTATTAACTCTTGTAATATGTTGCATTATAACAAATGCTTATGTTTTATTAACTCTTGTAATATGATTCATTATGACTAACACTTATCTTTTATTAACTCTTGTAATATGGTGCATTATGACAAACACTTATGTTTTATTAATTTTGTAATATGGTCCATTATGACAAAGACTTATGTTTTATTAACTTTTATAATATGGTCCATTATGACAAACACGTTTTATTAACTGTAGTAATATGGTGCATTATGACAGACACTTATGTTTTATTAATTCTAGTAATATGGTGCATCATGACAAACACTTGTGTTTTATTAACTCTTGTAATATGGTGCATGTGACGATTGGGGAGAGATGGGTGAAGGCTGCCAGCCTAGTCAAATAGAATTTGAAATATAATTCTGGCATTTATAAATAAATGTAAAATACAGGCATGTTGTCTTGAGTGTAAAAGAGTACTGTGAAATGTGGGACTGCAAAATATGTGACAACATTGCACTCTACTGGCCCAGTGAAGCATGTTGTGATCCTTTCATATTAGAATTCAGCTCCAGTGCGGCTGGATGAAGGATTCATGCCCATTGTTTTAAGGCTAAAGTTTATGACCAGAATTTAGATGTGGAATGTGCTTTATTGCTCTAGTTTGTGTTAGAATATTCATGTGAAATGTCTTCTATTGTTGTAAGTTTCTGTACAGGTGTTAAATTGCTAAATAATGCAGTTTGTGGCCTGAGAACTCAGACCAGGTGTTAAGATGATGCAGTATGAATACTGGGAAAACCTATGTGTCAAAAATGATGTAATTTTAGGAGGGCCTTAGAGACATGTTTGTTAGTAATGCTTAAATACTATTTCTCACAAGAGACTGAAAACATTTTAACTTTGGATATCCAACTTACCAGCACTCTGCCTTATGCTCATATGCAAGTTTTAGAACTGTGATTTCTTGTAGGAATAGTTAAAGCTAGTAAAGATTAATTAGGTATTTTTCTTTGAAATCAGACCTGTCCTACTGTATTATTTTTAAGTTTCTGTGTGATCTCTGAACTCTTAGATATCTCTGTGGTGTATTAGATTTGTGTTGTGTTTTAATTATTTATTATTAAATATTTTTTAAATCTTCTACCTGTGGCAGATGTGTGTAGAGAAAACCTCCAGAGTACATTGCATACTTATAGAGGTTATTGTAACAGGCCACTCTAAAGTAAGCCTTGACTGTTAGTCATGCTACCATTGGATAATAATATTGCACAGTAATAATTGGACACCCTTTTAAGGGTCTTTGAGTAGCTGATATTTATTAGCTGGTTTTGGCAGTAATTACTACCATATAACCTGGGTAAAAAGGCACAGCTGAAGAACCTGTGCCAGTGTTTTTCCCAGGAGGGTCTGTGCGGTTGTATAACCTCTTCTCAAAGTGTGTGTGTGGTGTGTCGGCTACTTGGGCAGGGACACAAAGCACTGGTTGGACAGAGAGGGTACTGGAGGTTAGCTTGCCAGCTAGGTTGAGATCTGGACCTTATAGCTGTGCCATTGGGGAGTCTTATTCGGGACCTGGAGAGAAAGGGAGCAACCAGCCCCAGGCTGACTGTGATCTTTGGGTGCACTTAAGGGAAATTGTACTTTAGTGTGTGTATTACTTATCCTTTCCTCTTCTATGAGATGACCTCCCTGGTGTTAGTGGTGAGGATTGAGGCTCCTTGATTGCTGGGCCAGGGCACAGTCGTCACAAGTGTTTGGCAATGGTGGGATCTACTTCAGATACTAATTGGCTTGTAGTGGTGTGGGTAGAGCGAATTCCTGTAGCTTATGTACAGTGAGCTCTAAAAGTGTTTTGTACTCTAAAACAGCCATGCAGTGTATACTCAGAGTTCAGATCACAATTGTTTTGTTTCTTTTGTTAACTTATTGTTAGTCAGGGTGAGCAGGCAGCATGTCAGCAAAGGAGTATGGAAAGCTGACAAGGAGCCAGCTGGCAGAGATGTGCCAGGCTAGGGGACTGGTGCATGGAAACCTGACTAAAGTAGACCTGATTGCAGCCTTGGTTACAGCTGCATCAGAAATCAGCGGCCTGGAGGACAATCAGACTGACAGTGGAGATACAATATCCTCGAAGAATGGACAGCTCAACCTTTCTGCAGTGGACTTAAAACTCCAGCTGGAGCTAAAGAGACTTGAGTTGGAGGCCAGTTGTATGGAACTAGAAGCAGCTGAGAAAATGAGGAGTCTACAAGCTGAGGAAAATGAATGGCAGAGGAAGCATGAGAGGAAATGCTGACTCTTTACCAGAATCATGGAGGTAATGGGGAAAGGCGTAACTGGACCCCAGAAGCACAAAAGGTCAGTAAATTTCTTCCACAGTTTAAAGAGGGGGATAATTTTGATAGCTTCATTCATATGTTTGAGAGGGTATGTAAACAGTATGAAGTTGACCCAGGGTCCTGGGTATGGATCCTGATCCCCTTACTCCATGGTAAAGTTGTAACTTCTTTAGCAAAAATGCATGACACTGACAGTTTTGATTATACTGCTGTAAAAAGCCATTTATTAGAATGCTTTAAGCTAACACCTGAAATGTATAGGAAAAGGTTTTGTGAGCATAAACGCAAGGCAGATGAAAATGTATGTGAATATGTTGCTGAACTGAGCACTTATTTTCATAGTTGGGTGAGTGGATGTCAGGTCACCACTTTTGAAGGGCTGGCAGACCTTTTGGTAAGGGAACAAGCCCTTAGCACTTTGCCTGAGGACATGAGGATCTGGTTAGATGATAGACAGTGTGCTTCTTCAGAGGAGTTGGGGAAGAAGGGAGACCTATACCTAGCAAGCAGGGCAGCCCTGCACAAGAAAGAGACCCCCAGTACTGCTCATGGGACTAAAGGAACCCATGGTGGGCAGCACAGACTGCCCCAACAGAATTCTCCAGAAGCAGGGGAAGCCACTAGTCCAGGTACATGTCCAGGAGCTAGGGTTAAATGTTTTGAATGCAACCAGTGGGGCCATGTGGCATACAGATGTCCACGGAGGCAAGGTGGGGAACCAAAGTTGAGGGAGCCAGGAAGTGGGAAAGACAAAATGCCAATAGTATGTTGTCTTGAGAAAACAGGGGTATGGAACTACCATGCTACAGATGCCCTGAGAGGGAAGGATTTGGATGAGGCAGTACTATGTACTTATGCAGTTACATGCAGTAAGGCTAGGAGACAAGCATTTGGGTCTGGTAGCCTGGGGGAAACCCAGACAGACTACATTCTTGCAGCCAGGACTGCTGAGGTGGTTACTTCAGGGAGTGAGCTACTCTGTAGCATTGAGACAGAATGTGAACCACAGCTGCTTGTGGGTACTGATGTTCCCTTGGACAGGGTAACTGCAAAGGTAAAGGTGAGTAGTAGTACCCAGGCTAACAGTGAGGAACCTCTGTCAGAAGATGCCAGACTTCCTGTGGAAGGGGAGCTGGGAAGGGTTATCAGGAGAGACTTGAGACAGACTCAGCTCTCAGACCCTACATTGAAAGGCCTGAGGCAGGTAGCTAGGGAGGCACCTGATTCTCAAGGGAAGGGGGAAACCTTTTGGGGGGGGGTACCCCTTGGGGAAAAACAAAAGGGTTTTTGTAAGGTATCAGTTCCAAGGCTCAAACCCAAATAAGCGGTGCTGCTAGATGAAGCGCTATGCACAAAATCATGCAAAGCCGCGCTACAGCGGGTTTTATACAGGCGGACTTGAAAGAGCTAGAAATTGGCCCAAAACAGCCAACAGACTACCAGATTCCTGTGCTGGGAACACTCCTCCAGGGACAGATAGCCTGCTCCAAGCTCCCCACTGCCACTGGTAAACAAAGAAGCCTCCCTCTATCCAAGAAAGGAAATGGCAACACAGAACTTTCCAAAAGTCCAGAATACAGCAAAGCCTGTATTTGGACTACTCTAGGTCAGGAAAGATGGGAAACAAGGATAACTTTTTTTTTCTTTTTTGCAACAAACAGCAGGAAATTGCAATAAATATGTAACACAGGCTAGCGCACTTGAGTGTGTAGCCTCAACAAGTAAATGCAACAAACAGGACAAACTTTAAAAGTGCAGGTGCAAAAACAACTTTAGACAGTTTAAAACAGTTCAAGAAGCAGAAATATTTGCAGTTTAGCTAGATCGGACAGTCGCCCAGGTAGTAGCAGGAAAAAGCACTTTTATCAGGTTAACAGTCGCTCTTTTAGCCTCTCTGCTGCTAGCACCACTCTGCAGGACCACGAGGAGCTTGGCTGAGTAGTACAAGCGCAAAAACCTCGCCAAAGCGGGTTTTATACAGGGGGATTTGAAAGAGCTAGAAATTGGCCCAAAATGGCCAATAGACTACCAGATTCTTGTGCTGGGAACACTCCTCCAGGGATAGATAGGCTGCTCTAAGTTCCCCACTGCCACTGGTGAACAAAGAAACCTCCCTCTATCCAAGAAAGGAAATGGACAACACAGGAACTTTCCAAAAGTCCAGAATACAGCAAAGCCTGTATTTGGACTACTCTAGGTCAGGAAAGACGGGAAACAAGGATAATTTTTTTTTTTGTTTTATTAACTCTTGTAATATGGTGCATTATGACAGACACATGTTTTATTAATGGTGCATTATGACAAACACTTATGTTTTATTAACTCTAGTAATATGGTGCATTATGACAAACACTTATGTTTTATTAACTCTAGTAATATGGTGCATTATGACAAACACTTATGTTTTATTAATTTTGTAATATGGTGCATTATGACAAACACTTATGTTTTATTAATTTTTGTAATATGGTGCATTATGCGAAACACTTATATTTTATTAACTTGATAGAGATTGTATAATACAGTAGGATAATATTTTACAAACTCTTGTAATATGGTGCATTATAACAAACACTTATGTTTTATTAACTCTTGTAATAGGATGCATTATGAGAAACACTTATGTTTTATTAACTCTTGTAATATAGTGCATTATGACAAACACTTATGTTTTATGAACTCTTGTAATATGGTGCATTATAACAAGCACTTATGTTTTATTAACTCTAGTAATATGGTGCTTTATGACAAACGCTTATGTTTTATTAACTCTTGTAATATGGTGCATTATGAGAAACACTTATGTTTTATTAACTCTTGTAATATGGTGCATTATGACAAATGCTTATGTTTTATTGACTATAGTAATATGGTGCATTATGACCAACACGTATGTTTTATTAACTCTTGTAATGTGTTGCGTTATGACAAACACTTATGTTTTATTAACTCTAGTAATATGGTGCAGTATGGCAAACTCTTATGTTTTATTAACTCTTGTAATGTGGTGCATTTTGAGAAACACTTATGTTTTATTAACTCTAGTAATGTGGTGCATTATGACAAACACTTATGTTTTATTAACTCTTGTAATATGGTGTGTTATGACAATCACTTATATTTTATTTACTCTCATAATATGGTGTGTTATGAAAATCACTTAGGTTTTATTAACTTTTGTAATATGGTGCATTATGACAAACACATATTGATCATGGAGTAGTGTTATTAATGTGAACAGAAGAAACGGCAGAAGAGGTCTGTTGGACAATTAAGAATTTTTAGCAGTATTCATTGGTTCCCTGCCTAAAGGACATGCTGAAGAGTCGAATGTTTATTAGTTCCCATTCAAAGTATGATTAAAATGGCTAATATTTTAAAGCATGATGCTGAAATGAATAATATTATTTCTGCTATAGCCACAGAAGCCCACAACTTAGACAAAACTTACATTATAATATTAAGTGTGACACAATTAAGCAAGATGTAATGAGTTAGGCCATTGTCATTTATGATATGACTACATTGTACATTTGAATTTTAACATGATATTAACAGCAACATATATTTTAATTTTGTAAAAAGTATATAAATGAATTTTGAACATACAGTTATGTGCTTAAAGGCTGACTCACATGTGCATATTTTGCAGATTTTTTTTCCCTTTAGTCCTACTCTTAGTGCATCAGGTTCTGAAATCACTGGAAATAGTGCCTTACCATTTATCTTTAGCAATGGTTATACACACTCAGTAGTCCAACTGTTATTATAATAGTTGTTATTATTATTATTGTTATTATTATTATTATTATTATTATTATGAGAACTGTAGTAATCTTTGGTCACAAAAGGTTGAGATTATCCCCTGGATTTATGTGATCATAGAAGGTCAAGAATCTGCCCTGGACTCATGTCATGTAGTCATAGAAGGTCGAGAGTCTGCTGGAGTCACATGGTCATAGCAGGTCAAGAGTGTCCCCTGGACTCACGTAGTCAGAGAAGATCGAGAGTCTGCCCTGGACTCATGTGGTCACAGAAGTTTGAATGTCTCCCCTGGACTTGTATTCACAAGCCACGTTGCCATGAGCACAAACAACTTGCTCCATTTTCTTTGGTGCTTTTCATGTGCCTCTGCTTAGCTCTCTCTAACTAGCAACGTGACATATCCAGCCTTGCAATGATAAGATGAGACTCAGTAATGGCCACGTATATTCTGCAGAAATCATAAATTATGTTGTATGTAGCTAAAGCTACCCTTACTGTTGTCAACTCTTGTCATATTATGCATCTCCCTTTTGGTCTGGACTCCTATTCTGAAAGTAGGATCTACATTTGTGAATGAAAATTTGTCATAGGCTGACATTTTATTTTTAACATCAATCCATTTCTATAAGTAATTCTGTAGATTACAATTCAAAACAAACTGAATTATAAAAATGGTTCTGCTGCATTACATTAGAACAACACATAGTTGCAATGTGAACACAAGACAAAACAGCTACACAGCCAATTCATTTAACTTTCATTGTTGCCAGTGTAAATGAGATACCTAGCCCACCAGCGTGTTACTGCCTCTTACAAAGCAAATTCTCATTGCAAAGAAAGCACTTTCCTTTTCCGCAGTTCAGATTAGGAGTGACTTAGTAAATTACGTAATAAAATATGACAAATAATGCCAGAAGAAAGCCATCTTGCTCAGTTAGGATGTGTTAAAAGAAATCAAGAAAAGAAAGTTGATCAGGAAGACTTAATTATTTCCTTAATCATGGTTTTTAGTCACACCATCATTAGATAAAAAAAGGTAGCTAAACAAAACAGTTTTGTCCAGTTTTGGTGTTTTGAAAGGATACAGAAAATAATCTGAGGAGTAAGACAAAATGTGGGGAAAGGTTGAAAAAATAATCTGGATAAGGAGCTCAGGAAGAACACTGGGTGATAAGCACTGGGGAGGGGACAGTGAGCACCTGGCAGGGGAGACACAATGGAGCCCTTAGCCTAGGGTTCTACTTCATCTAAGCCTAGCCCTCAATACATTTTTTTATATTCAAGCACGCCACCAACTATCTATTGTGTCCATATTGCTCTCCAGCAAGCAAAGAAACCTGGATCTGTGACTGGAGACTGAGTACTCCTACTACCAAAGTATGGGAAGCAGCACTCCATTAGTTGCATTTTTTGAGTGTGGACGGGGAGCACTGTGCTAATGATTTTTTGCTGTTTTTTTCACTAAAAATAAATCTCATCTTACTTAAGCACATGCTGTGGATGTTTATTTAGATGGGGTCTTTGTGTTTAATTTTGAGTAGCTAGTCACTAAGTGTCATTATAATTTTATTTGGAAAAAAAGGGGAGTTTGATCACTGCACAGTATATACATAGAAGAGGTGCTGTTGGTAAGATTTACTGCTGTGGGGTTAGTGGCACATTGATGTGTTTTATCTTTCAAGTACATTGTATACTGGTTATGGTTACGCAGATGGCACCTGACAGTTTTATTTTTCATGCTGTAAAAAAGTCAGTAAGACAGCTTTGGATTAAATCATCTGTAAGAAAGTCCAAATCCATTCCCTCAACTGTCTGACAATATTTCACATTTCCTGAGGCTTTCTTTCTTTTTTGTCTCCACATGTCTCAGTTAGAAGTTTATATTATTTTTCCCATTTCCAATCTTTCTAATAGAAATTTGATCACGACTGTTAGATTTCTTACTAATGTATACAACATACATTGTGGGACAGCAACAAGAGTGACCTTATTTTAGAAAATTAGAATAAATACCACTTGTTGCAGTTATGGCTCCCAGAATTAAGATAGATGTATAGATAGATAACAGTGATAATTAAACAGTTGTGCTCTGTCATACTAACTGGCATCTTGCATCATATGTTTATGGTTATACACATCTATTAAGAATATATATATATATATATATATATATATATATATATATATATATATATATATATGTGTGTGTGTGTGTGTGTATATATATATATATATATATATATATATATATATATATATATATATATATATGTGTGTGTGTATATGTGTGTGTGTGTGTATATATATATATATATATATATATATATATATATATATATATATATATATATATATATATATATATATATATATATATATATATATGTGTGTGTTGTTTATTACAGTTTTTCATGGTCTGTGCAGCTTGAATCTTAATGGGATTCAGGATCCAAGCCAAGCCATTAGTTTGTCTTTGGCTTGGCTCTTCTTCAAAAATCTCAGGCTTACCCACCTCTAGTTATTATAATGACTTCTTACCTTTACCCCATGAAGATAGTAATATGATATAATTAGCAAACCCATGTCCTATTGCTATATAGTCTAAGCACCTTTAATCGCTCACAGTGCAATTTTTAGTCACATGATTAGAGTCGTTTGTGAGCTGCAGATGCATAGATTTTCAAGGTCAATTTCCTTTTTAGTTATTCTAGTAGAAAACAAAGCAGAACTGTGAGTAGCATAAGCATAGATGTCAGTTGCTCCTGACTGTATGTCATACGTGTTGTCTGCTGCTCACAAAAGTAGTGGTTTCTGGTAAATTGCTGAGAATACTAAACTCCTTAAATAATAACAGACATTTAGTTTTGAACTTCATATCCTTCAGAAAATGAATTCTAATACAAAACATCGTATTCAAACAACTAATTATATAGAGCAATATTTAAACTCTGCCCCTGACTGCTGCACTGCTTTTATATTTGTCCCTGATTCTTTGTCTGTAGTTCTTGCAGTAAGAAGTTGACAACTGTAATGGCAATGCTCTCAACTGTTCCTGATTTTTGTCTTGTGCTTTTCGTCTGTACCTAGTAAAATCTGTGAATTTCAAGCAAATCATTGAGGACTGAAGTCTCTAAATTATGACAAACATTTGTGATTCAGACATCATATACTTATATGTACTAAAGCAAAATCTGTTGCAACTCTAAGTAATTACAAGTGATATTTAAAATGTGTCCCTCTTTTTGTGCCTTTGTGCCTGACTCTCAAACTATTAGCCTGACATCTGTGTGTGATGGGCAGTAGAATAATAAACACTACCAACTGTATAACATCCATTTTTATTCACATTAACTGCAGATGACATGGGGAAAGGGGTTTGCCCTGCAGCAGAAAAAACTTCAAATACATTAATATGCCTACTTTTATGATCACCAGAAGGGACTTTCTGTTTGGTGGGAGCAGCTGGTGGATGAAAGCAAATTAAAATTATTGTGATCATAGTAAAGTAATCATTATTGTGGCTTGGTAGGGGATGAAACAGACCATAATTTCTAAAAGCTGTAAGCTGCATTACATATTTTTAATTATTCTTTCATTTTTTAAGCACAAAACCAGATATATTTGTTGGCAGTTGTTACTTGTAGTGAGCAATGTAACATTTCATGTAAGTAGTGAAATTAGTAGCTGCGCTATTTGAAATGTTCCAGTTGTGCTGCTATTCTGACATAGAAACATATATTATAGGTGCTGTCAGATTATAGCATTACAGTAACAGTAATGTAAGTTAGTGTTAGGGGTTTTGGTTTAGTGTTAGTGTTTTAGGGCTGGGGTCAAAGTTTTTATGTTGGGGAGCTAAATAACTATGTTTAGGAAGGAAAGTATAACATGGAATTACACAACCTATTTCCCCTCTCACAGTTACTCCCATGCCCAGCTGTAATTCATCTGCCCTATTCACATAGATCAAAGACACAAAATAGTACTCTGGTTTGCTGTAAGTAACCAGTACTAACAGAATTGTTAAGTGTGGAGTTATACATGATTGTGGTTGCTATTCCATAACTTTTAACAATCACTCATAAAAAGTGATATCCTGAAGTGGCTGTCTGTTTGAGGGGGTACAGTCTGGGGATGAAACCAAAAGACTATCATTAGTCATGCAAAACAGACATTGATGTGGCTAGATTTGGGAGAGGTGTATGTATGTGTCCTTTTGCTTTCTTTACAATCATAAATCAAAGATATACAAAGAAGGTTGATGTTTTTTGTGTAGGTGGTGAGGATATATGCTTCAAATAAAAGTACAGGGTTGTTTCATGATCACTGTCACGTAAAAATTATATGATTTGTTGTGTGGTTCGGTATATGTGTTTAACAGCAACAAGTTAAAATATGTTGCTGGTGTTGTTATACTTTTAATTTTCTTCTCAGTAAGACATTAGAAGTATACAGAATGTGGGTCTGCTTTCTTTGCAGATAGATGAAGTATGTTAGTAAATGGCAGTTACACAGTTACTTCTGAATGATTGCTCATGTGGTTTGTTGAGGGGATAGTATCTGTCAAAGAGCAACATGGCCATAATTTTTATGCAATCCTTCAAAGTCAACAGTAGTGTACCCACTTAGAAGGAGCACATTCCAATGAGACAGTAGGTGTACATTTTGCACCTAAGTATTTTAGTTGCCCCTAAATATTTTATTGTGAACTGCCTTTGGAATTGACATTTGGCCTCTTATATGGGTAAGTGGGGGTGGGTTTGGCATAATGGTTAAGGTCTTCACCTCATAGATACATGGTACAAAGTTTGATTCTGACCTTGGGATTATTGACTAGGCTTAAAATTGCCCTTCATGGCAGTTACCCTAGTATTCACCTATGAATCTATATACAGTTAGCAAATCCAGCATTTTAGGCTCACTATTAGATGAACGAAAGATCAAGATCTCGAACGGCTTAAAAGTAAAAAGTGCCATTCTTTGAGATCACTATTGTGATATCGCGGTACAATGAAGATTGGAAAATTTGCCCTTTCCTCACTGTAGTGCGATCTCAGAGTTGGTATATATAATTAGCAGGGAGTGTGGGGGCACAGCCCCCACAATAACAATTTCAAAGAAAACCATTTTCGACTTTTCAGCCATTTGAGATCTTGATTTTTCATTCATATAATAGGGATCCACATTTTAGAGGGGGTTTTGTTGTCACAGTCTGGTACTATGCTCATTTTCTATCTAATACTATCTGACCTATGCAGAAAAGACCTGGTAAAACTGATGTCCAGAATGCATGTGTATTATTTTCTCATTATGTCAGAAGTAAAAATTCTATATATTTCACCATAACATGCAATTACGATGCAGTGCTTTCAAGTAGCTAAAGTTGTGGTGGTCAAATTCAGAGATCAGTTGCAATGGAGGCTCTGAGGTTAGAATTTCAGTGTTATATATGTTTTGTAACTGAATAGCCAGTTTGTTAGTACATATCAGTTTTGTAATGAAATATCAAAAGTAGACAGACATATAGCCTTTCAAAGACAAGCCATGGTGGTATTTGTTCATATGCTTTTACTAACATAACCTGGCACTTTCCATTATAACAGATTTTCATTAAGCGTGATATGGTAAACTTCTTCTCAGGATGCTGACTAGAATAATGGCTTAAAGTACTTCTTTTTTGAGTTGTCATTAGATCATACATAAATGTCTCTATGACCAGAAAAATATATTTCTTTCACTTATAACATATTGTGGCTACAGTGTCACAACTTCAGATGGCTAAAGTTTTGGAATCAAATTCAGAAGTGTGCTGCACTAAAATTTCTAAAGATAAAATATCAGTCTTGGGTATGCTTTGTAGCTGAAGAAACTGTCATTATCTGAAAGTTTTGCAATGAAATCTCACAGAGGACAAAGATATAGCCTTCCAGAAGTGACCCTGATGGCTTTATTTCAACATTTTTCTGACTTTTTGTATTATACTCTGTTTTTATTCTGGGTGATATAGAGACCATCTACCCAGAACACTAGATGTGAGAATGCCCTAAAATGCTTCTTTATCCAATTGTTAACACATCAAAATTAAAAACAAAACCTCCTGTATATGTCACCAGACTGAAATACATGCTTTTCATTTCTAACAAGTTGTTACAATGCCATATTTTCAAGTGGCTAATGAAAGTGATTTTTTTCATTCTTTATCATATTTGTTGAAGCATAGAAAATAATATTAGCATTTTATTATTATTATTTTTTTAAATAAAAAATATACAGCTGCTCCTTTATCTTTGAGGGTAGGAGCCCAGCCCCTTGTTGTCTCATAGAGAATTATGACAGTAACATTCTCTGAAAATTTAATGAATAAAATGTTGAACTGTTTATGAGATATAGGTCTTTAAATACAATGAGCAAAAGCAACCAAAATAGACAGTGCTGTGAGGCCAGACTGGCTGGAAATGTTTGTCAGTTAAGGGGTTGCTTATGGTAAATTTATTGAAATTTTTGAAAACAAAATAACTTATTTTCAGTATGGCTTGTGTCAGATAGGACAGTTAAATCAAGCAATATAAGCATGATTGTATAATAACTAGGAGATGTGAATCTGGTGTGGAAGTTGGTGTTAGCTGCTTCTGTTGCCCTTAAACCTTTAGATTGTATCACAGAGGTTAGCATTACTGCCTCACAGTGTGCTTTTGTGCAGTTCAGTTCTCAGATGGGGAGCCTTTTGTGAATAGCTCACAAATCTTCCCTGTACATGCATTTTTAATAACTACTCAGTTTCCTTCCACATCCTAAAGACATGACATGGGGTATTTAATGATTCTCACAAATCTGAATAGTTGTGCATGTGTGTGTGAGCATTTTGTAATTTAATTATGAATTATATAATATTGTGCATAGCTGATTACTTTAATGCAAGCATCCCAAAAGCCATGGCTCTCGCATGATATGAAAAGATGCCAGGGGGATTTATGTCCTTCCAAGTGCTGCCATGTTTTTGTTGGGGTCAGCTGTCATGAATACTTCTATGAATCACATCAAGTGGAACTGTGATAATGGCACTATTTCTCTAGCTACATTACTTGATTATCTAAAGCTTTTCCTGTTTCTATGACTGAAGATGATTACTTGCAAGTTTGCATCATATAGTAGGCCAAAAACTTGTAATACAAATTTATACAGCAAAAGTTTGTAAAAATGTGCATGCGCATATGTGTGTGTGTGTGTGTGTGTGTGTGTGTGTGTGTGTGTGTGTGTGTGTGTGTGTGTGTGTGTGTGAATACTGACTTAAATCATAAACACGTAATTAAACAATACATACTAAGTTAAATGGAGAATGTACTTAGATAATTTCCATACAAAATAACAAAAACTGTCAAAGCCAAGCAAGAAAACATAAAAAAAATCCCCCATTCTCTCACACACACACACACACACACACACACACACACACACACACACACACACACACACAGGTGCACGTGCGCAAACACACCAGAAAAATTCCTACCCTTCCATTCCATTTAATGATTCCATTCTGTGGTAGAACAAATTAAAGAAAATGACAATAATTACTTACAGTTACAGAAATGTTAGTATAGTATACTAATACTAAGAGAAGAAAAACAATGTTTATCCCCTAGCCTGAACATCAAAAAAGGCACAACCACAGATACTGCTACTGTGATCAGTTTGTTTTAGGAATTGCCATACAATAACTCTGAGCCAATAGTGACAATCAAAAATCAAAGATAAACATAATCATAAAAGAGTTAATTCTACCACTGAATCTGAAACATTCTGGATAGTTATTTGCCAGATAACATAACATGACCACCCACTCTCATCTGCTTTTCTAGTCTCCAAGCCAAATGGCAAAGCCATCATATCCCTGTGGCTACCATGAGAAATATCCAAGAACATATAAACATGACTAAGTTGCCCTTAAAAGAAAGGGGGAAACAAGAGAGGAAGGACAGTTAGTGATCACCCATCAGTCTGCACTGTGCAGCCTCCCTCCTCCTTTCTTTGCCATGCCCATATTGCCATGAGTCTCCCATGGCATGAACTGTACTATTCCTGGCCAAGCTCATACCAACAGGTCATCATATCAATTCGATAGGTACTTCTTGTCCATACATTGTACAACAACCATGGAATCAGTACTTAGCCTGCTATATCAATGCTTTTTCTATCTTCCTTTCTTGTTTATATCTCTCTATCTATACAGATAGATATAGATAAATTGTTGAAATCCAAATTCTCACACAATATATTTTTTTTTTGCTTCAATGTTTTTATTAACCTTCTAACTCAGTGACAAAGACTACTGCTAATGAGTCACAACTTTTCTTGAATAAAGAATGTTAAATGCAAGTTAAATAAGTTAAATTCAATGTAACTTTAATGAATGCCATCAGTACAAAACCATAAAAGGGCTCTGTCATAAGACCTGAAGTGCTCAATGACTGCATAGCCTAAAAGGGGAGCCGCCCTTCCTCTGTGATTGATGAATCTCCTTGCTGGTTTTATTGCCATTGGTTTTACTGCTCTGACCCACTGCAACCTTGGCAAAATAGAAAATCAAATCATCATCATACATGAAAACTGTCACTGCATCATCATCATATCTCCTGGACAGCAAATGCCTCTTTGTGACAAAACCAAGTTTGCTCCTCCCTAAATGAATTAATAAAACAGAAAGGCCTATTAGTGTGAAAATAAAGTCTACTGCTGAGTACAATTGATTGCAGTGAAGTCCCAGAAACCCCCCTAAGTCACATCCCGAGATGAAATATCACATTGCAATTTGTGATTTGGGCCACTGGGCTGCATTCCAGTTCTCTTAGCTGCCCATTATACAAATGAGTGCCTCAATATGTCAATTCACTTGAAATCTGAAACAGAATAGAGAAACAATAACATTAACAGGCCTGTATATCTCATATAAAACAGTTGTCCCAGTCCCCTTCAATAACACACATCACACTAAATGACATTTGATGACCTTTATTAAATTTCCATAACATAGCTTTGATCACCAACTTTATTAATTACAACTATTCATGATATAATTGATTCTAAATACAGCATAACATCCTTGTAATGTTAATCAGGGCAGCATACCTACTCACCCTGCCCCAGTAAGCAGCATCCATACCTCTACTCACTTACTTTACTTATGAAGCACCGTCCCAACTCACTTCATACATCATCCATTGAATTACCTTCCACCAAATTAGCACCATCCTTACCTCAGGTTGCTTATCTATTCAGCATGCTTCCTCCAACTACTTATTTCCTTTCCCCAGATCCTTGAAATGAACATCCAGACATCAGAGGGGGAACAGAACAAGGTTGCCACCCATCCCGTTGTCAGCGGACACTCACAGGTTAAGCCACCTTATCCTGTTGCCCGCTGTATCAAGTAGTGGGACCTGAAAAGTCCCGCTTTTGCGATGCACTGAATTGGCATGGAAAAGTCGCAATTACTTCCAGCTTTTTCATGGCAATTCAGTTACATCACCAACCCAGACCTGCAGGCAAAGCCTCTGCCTGTTAGGTCTGGGTGCTTTAATTCATGCACAATTGGCTGCAATTCATGAAAGGGGTGGGAACTGGGGCAGGAAGAGCCCTGCAAAGATCACGGATGTAAGAGCACTTTGTTTTAAGCGCTTAAACAGCCGCTAAAAAAGACCAACATTTTTTTTTTTTTAATAACAAGCAATCCAGCCAGCCATCCTCCTCCATCCATCCAGCCAGCCAGCCAGCCATCCTCCTCCATTCATCCAGCCAACAAGCCATCCTCCTCCAGCCAGCCAGCCAGCCATCCTTCTAATCCATCCAGCCAGCCAGCCAGCCATCCTCCTCCATCCAGCCAGCCAGCCAGCCAGCCAGCCAGCCATTCTCCAGCCAGCCATTCTTCTCCTCCTCCTCCTCAATCCATCCAGCCAGCCAGCCATCCTCCTCCAGCCAGCCAGCCAGCCAGCCATCCTCGATCCAGCCAGCCATCCTCCTTCTCCATCCAGCCAGCCAGCCATCCTCCTCCTCCATCCAGTCAGCCATCCAGCCAGCCAGCCAGCCAGCCAGCCATCCTCCTCCAGCCAGCCAGCCATCCTTCTCCTCCTCGATCCAGCCAGCCAGTCAGCTATCCTCCATCCATCCAGCCAGACAGCCATCCTCCATCCATTCATCCATCCAGCCATCCATCCAGCCCCCAGCCATTCATGCAGCCAGCCATCCATCCATTCATGCAGCCAGCCAGCCATCCAGCCATGCATCCATTCATTCAGCCATCCATCCATCAAGCCATCCATCCAGTCATTCATCCATCCAGCTGCTACTCCCATCAGCCAGCTAGCTAATCCTGCAGCCTTCCGTCGTACCCATAACAGCATCTCCTTCTCCACTCTCGTGGTGATGTCATGGTAGAGGGTGTGGCCAGTGTCATATTGGCCACACCCCCATGTCCCACTTTGGCCCACTTAAAAGGTGGCAACCCTAGAACAGAAGAGGGCAAGGCTATCCCTCTTCTCTGCCTACCCCCACTGATAAATAACCCTACTCCCCACCAACGAAAAGAGGGAGGGTGTGTGGGAAGCAAGTTCACACCAAAATGTGATTGCTTAACCGAACTACACTAGACTAAACTTCTTAAGCCCCTCCCCATCATTATCTCATTTCCTGCCAACCATCCCTGCCTCCACTTAACCCTTTCACCTTCCCAACCCATTTAACTCTCCCTATATTAACCTAATCCCCCATGAAGATGTCCCGGAACAACTTAATTTGTTGCCAAACTTCATTTGTCCCAGTCCCCTTCAATAACACACATCACACCAAATGACATTTGACGACCTTTTTTTAAATTTCCATAACATAGCTTTGATCACCAACTTTATTAATTACAACTATTCATGATATAATTGATTCTACATACAGCATAGCATCCTTCTAATGTTAATCAGTGCAGCATACTTACTCACCCTGCTCCAGTAAGCAGTATCCATACCTCTACTCACTTACTTTACTTATGAAGCAGCGTCCCATCTCACTTCATACACCATTCATTGTAATTTTAATCACGGCAGTGTACCTACTCACCCTTCCCAACAAGCAGGGTCCATACCTCTGCTCACTTACTTTACTTATGAAGCAGCGTCCCAACTCACTTCATACACCATCCATTGAATTATTCTCCACCAAATAAGCACCATTCTTACCTCAGCTTGCTTATCTATTCAGCAAGCTTCCTCCAACTACTCATTTCCTTTCCCCAGATCCTCGAAATGAACATCCAGACATCAGAGGGGGAACAGAAGAGGGAAAGCCTATCCTTCTTCTCTGCCTAGCCCCACTGATAAATAACCCTACTTCCCACCAACGAAAAGAGGGAGGGTGGGTGGATAGCAAGTTCACACCAAAATGTGATTGCTTAACCCAACTACACTAAACTAAACCTATTAAGCCCCTCCCCATCATTATCTCATTTCCTCCCAACCATCCACTTAACCCTTTCACCTTCCCAACCCATTTAACTCCCCCTAATATTAACCGAACCCCCCCCATGAAGATGTCCTGGGACAACTTAGTTTGTTGCCAAACTTCATTTGTCCCAGTCCCCTTCAATAACACACATCACACCAAATGACATTTGACGACCTTTGTTAAATTTCCGTAACATAGCTTTGATCACCAACTTTATTAATTACAACTATTCAGGATATAATTGATTCTAAATACAGCATAACATCCTTGTAATGTTAATCAGTGCAGCGTACCTACTCACCCTGCCCCAGTAAGCAACGTCCATACCTCTACTCATTTACTTTACGTATAAAGTAGCGTCCCACTCACTTCATACACCATTCATTGTAATGTTAATCAGGGCAGTGTACCTACTCACCCTACCCAACAGGCAGGGTCCATATCTCTGCTTGCTTACTTTACTTATGAAGCAGTGTTCCAACTCACTTCATACACCATCCATTGAATTACCTTACACCAAATAAGCACCATCCTTACCTCAGCTTGCTTATCTATTCAGCAAGCTTCCTCCAGCTACTCATTTCTTTTCCCCAGATCCTTGAAATGAACATCCAGACATCAGAGGGGGAACAGAAGAAGGCAAGCCTATCCCTCTTCTCCGCCAACCAGCCTGACCAGGCTGTTCCCTCTCTTCTACCCAAAATTGTTCAATCCACTTCCCATAAAGGGAAGGGTCAAGCCAAACATAATTTGGTGAACCCATCATCTGTAAAGCACCTTAGAATCCCATCATAATCCCCTTTGCCATGCCATCACTGAAACACACCCTAATAAAACTAAATAAAGTGGGATTACTGTGATCCCGTTGTAACACAGGAACATCCACACCAAGAGAACACATACCCTTTTAGCCCGCTGCCTTCATAGCTGAAATCATGGCTCAACCTGAATGTACTGACAGCCTTTAACCCCAACAGAACCACAAACTATAACCCCTTGAACTCAAGACGGCACCTAGTCAAACAACTAGTAGCAAGTCTCACACCCAAGACCCTGTTAACCGTAGCATATCACCTTAGCCCACCCACTACCCAGTTCTATATGTGCAACAAGTCCATTACTATAGGAACAGTCTAACTCCATCTTTAATGTCTTACCTTAGCTGGCAGAAAACCAGCACCCCTTGACCTAGTTCCCGAAAACCCGCCTATGCTCAGCAACGAAATACTCTACATACCCAGCCAAAAACACACACAATTCACTCATTACCAAACCATTCTTAACCCCTGTTCAGCCCTGGCCTTTCCCCGGAGAGCTCTTTCCTTATATTACCTATACCACTAGCAGGCAATTAAGACCTGTCCTACCGCAGCCTTATCCTGCAACCAAGCTTCCTTTAAACCTTCTAACTCCTCTGTAATAACACACCCAGTTTTAAAACTACCCCACCAACTGCCTACCTACCATGCTTCTTAAAACTCTACTCACAAAATTGGCCCAAACACCAAGTGAAATGATCCTTGTGGTATTCTTTAAAACCTTTACCTGTTATGTAGCATTAACACTACCTACTCAAGGGACAAATTTGTCACCCCAAAAAACTCCAGCATCCCATCAAACACCTCTTTGGTCCTCCCCTAAATATGGTTCAACCACTGTATGAGTAAATACAGCCACTCCAAGGTTCTTAAGAAAGCAAGGGTTGAACTTCACTGGCTTGCAAGAGCCATAGGGGTTTAGCCTAATAAGCCCTGCACTCCTATGAATGCCCTGACTACTCATCCCATAGGATCCCCACACTCCCCATAACCATCCCCACCCATTACCCCCTCGGCCCCACTACCTACGTCTTCCTTACTTGCTCCCTGTACCAATGCAATAATCAGCGCCCACTAACTGAAGACAGAGCTCTAATATGTCTTAATAAGGTGATTACTCAAACCCACTTTGAGCCCCATTCAGATGGCAAAACATCCGACCTATCAAAAAGTTACCTTTCAGATCCCCTTTCAAGCCACTGCATGACGCCTTCTGCCCTTCAGCAATTTCAGTCAATAACTTTTGCCATCTTGAACTCCCATTGTGCAGTATCTTTGCTGGTCACTGCTTCCATCATCTTCATATTCACTGTGTATCGCCACCCCTGGTACATGGCACACCACCATCTTCCAAACCATTTCTGACAAGGCACTGAGCACTGTTCACTGCACACTCCCCTGTCTGTGACCTCATTGCGCACCAATCAAGAAACAGAGACCTCCATTGAACAACCTCCATAAGTTTCTGAGCTCCCTCAAATCAAGTCACCAATCAATGTCCACTCAAATTCTGTTCCTTGACAGCCTGCAACAAAAAAGAATAAGTACCTTTACTTTACAAAATGAAAATTAAAACAAAACAATTCCCCAAAACCCTATAACTAGATTCTCTGCAACAATACCTTGTCACTAAGACCCCCCTTGTTAACTTCTACATTGAATTATCTGTCAGTTATGAGAAAAAACACTAAGTAATGAGCTAAAATTGCCTCACCAGCCACCTCAGGCCACAATGATCACTTATTGCCGATAATAATAAAATACATATCAGTCATCCCTCTCTATTACACCGAGAAAAATGCTTAACCAAGACTATACGTAAAGCAGGACAATGACACCACAGGGGTACAAAGACTAACACATCACTCTGTATAAACATAAAAAGCAGATAATTTTGAATGGCTTCTGGCTTTTACTGAATATACCGTTTATCTGCTTAGCTTAACAAGCTTGACAAGCCCCTTATTGTTCCTATTACAGTCCTGCTAAATCATTTGGTATTCGACTTAATTTTGCCATTTATTCATTTATATATTATCCTGTCCATTTCCATTATGTGGCTGTATTGTCCATGATGAGTTGTGTCTTGTTAGGCTGCTGTGGGGAGTATATGTTAAATACTGATATGGCCTGCTTGTCTTCCTGTTGCCATTTGCCATACTGTTGCCTTTGCCCAAATGCAGGGAAACATAACTGTCAGCTGTCCCTGATTATCAGGGCCATCCCTGATTTTGACTTGCATTTTAGCTCTTACTCTCTTAATCCCCTTTAAAACTGGTGACTTATGAGGAATGGTAGTGAATTACACTTCATAAATAATGACAATAACTAAGAGTTATAGACTTCTTTAGATTGTATATGAATTCACATTCCCTTACCCTGTCAAAGTCTCAAATTAGCCCTCATATTTTAAAAGTGTCCCTGATCTTTCCCGGATTTGTCCCTGCTTCTGTTGAAATTCAAGAGATATGCATAGAACACACAGGCATGTGTCTAGCTGCCTATTCCCATGCTAAACCATGACCTGCTTCCTTATGAATTACCGCGGGGCCCAAAGGTCAAATGCAAGTACCCCTCACTTTCCCACTGCATTCCTTAAATGCTTGTCACCAACATTCCACCAACCACAATGATCAGCCACCCACCCATCCCCAAAAAACAATTCCACAAAATAGGCACCCCAGTCACACACACCAGAAAAACTATGAAAAAGGACCAAGAGAGGCAAAATCTACCTCCCCTTTTTTATTTGCCTTTCTATTCTTCTTCCCTCTTCCTGACACTAAACTAAATCAATCAATAAATAATCAATAAATAAATAAATAATCAAATAAATAAATAAATACATAAATATTCACCACAAACTGAAAAGTCTCACTGAGATGAACATGCACATCATTGCACTATACTGTCATCAGTTCCTATGTCAAGACACTGCTATCTTTTCTAACTGATTTGTATGTGATGGACAAAGCCTATGCTTTCACAATCTATATCACTGCCACCAGTTAATATAAAGAGATGGTTGACCTTAACAGTGTAGCATAACTATTCACTGCAGCCTCAGGTTAAATTAACATGTATACTTCTAAACCTAAAACAGATACCAGCACGATGAAACAATGAAGCCACAGTACAAGCAAGGACTGAGGACACAAATTTTATTAGACACTGAATAACACATTTCAAATACTCCACATTAACGTACCAAGTTTGCATTTTCATTTAGAAACACTTCTTCAGATGTGGGCTAGTAAAAAATACATCAATTCAAACTTTCATAGACATGACATCATTAAAATTCCAACCAAATAATGTTTTCTTAATACATATATATTCATGCTGTTAAAAGCAGAACTAAATTAAAAACATCATAAAGTAAAGTCTAATAAAATTCATGTCCTCAGTCCTCGCTTGTACTGTGGCTTCATTGTTTCATCGTGCTGGTACCTGTTTTAGGTTTAAAGGTTTATTTTGGTACCTTGTTCCTTGTTTTTTGGATAACATGTATACTTCACTACACGCACCCGCGGAAAGACAAGCCTACCAGTGGCCAACCATTATGCTGCCTAGCCAAAGCCCATGAAAGATGCTACTAGAAAGACTCTAGGAAAGCCTGCAAAACAATACCACATGTAATCTCAAAAAAAATTACCCCACAGCGACCCGACCCCAAGTCAGCAATACCCACTGTGAATACATTCCTCCACACCAAATCTGAGAGCTCTATACTAAGCCCATCCCAAGGCAAGCACTTCTACCTCTCAACCTCAAAAAAAAAAAAAAAAGGGGTAAAAATAGGGACAATCTTGAAATAATGCTCTTAAACTTAGAAGTTGATAGAATAACAGGCTTTGCATTAGCATGAATTTTCTGAAGGGTATGAAGTCTAAAAATCAAATGCCTGTCAATATTTTCTAACTTCAGTCTTTAACGATTTGTCACTAGTTTGCCAGAAAGCCACAATTTTATGAAAAATGGACCAAAAAAATATAAGCCAAAATTGTGTACCGATGAGAGGTATGCAAGTACAACCCCAAATGCCCTTAGAAGATTGTTACAAAACAGGACTTGTGCTTCAAGCAACAGAGCCAAGTATGATCACGACTCACCAGCAATGCAGGCCAATCCTAAATCACACCATATCTCCGAAATTATATCTCTGTGACACTCCCATCAAGCAAGGTACCAAGAGAAACACCATGTACAAAACAAAATGCAAGTCTCTAAACACATCTGCTCTCATAGACCTAACCCAGAATTTTAGGTACTGCTCTTATAAGCCTACAAAGTTGCTAACGTAACAGAATTTGATTCAGCATACGTTTTCTGAAGGATATGAAGTCTGAAACTCAAATGTGCATCACTACAGTGAGTCCCATTCTCAGATCAACCCAGTGATATGCCGGAAAACCACAGGTTTTATAAGGATGATTGTGATGTGATGTTATCAGTCAAAAGGAGCATTTAATTTAAGTAATTGCTGATGCATTTTGCTTTAGCTAACTGCTGTGCATGACTGGCTGGGCTTAAAAGTCCCTCACCTTCCGTAAAAGAAGGGACTGGACAATAGAGGCTCTCCCAAAACCCAGGGCAATAAATAACAGGCACTCAATCTGGTGACATACTCACCCATCTAAACAATTCCAATGACCATCTAGAGCTGCCAGCAAGTAAAATGCCAGCACACCCAACATTAAATGAAGCCCAAGCTGGAATGGCTTCCGAAGCTGAGCACTGAACCACAATGCTGAGGCAACTATCCCTCCACTGAAACAACCATGAAAAACTCCAATAACAAAATGGAATATCTGCATTCACCTTTGTTTTTTTTTTAGAAGGAGACAGCGCATGCGCACTGTACCTACTGTCACAAGGATGTACCTCAAGCCCGCAAAAAACATAAATGTACAAAAGATGCCAAAGCTTCTTCAATTGCTGGTAGAAAGTCAGCAACCACCCCCCATAACAGATTCTTTTAACATTACTCTCCTGAAGGATAGCTTTGCAATGCTACTTTACCTAAACCCCATCTAACAAAATGGCTGAAACCATGATACAAAACTGTCCTTCTCTACCAATCCACTCCCTTGAGCAACTACCCCTTCGAGGATACTAGACCACCCTCACCTCAGTCATCGCAGCTGACACAGCAACAACAGCCCCCCCCCAAAAAAAATATATAAATATTACTAGCACCAACCCTTGTTACTGACCATTACTCACCTCTTCCATAGTCAACTCTTCTAAAGCCTACCTGACCACCAAATACTTGTAGGTCGTCATGGACGAAAACCTGCTGTAGCAAGTTCATGCCAAAATGTGAATGCTTAACCCAGCTACACTAGACTAAACCTATTAAGCCCCTCCCCATCATTATCTCATTTACTCCCAACCATCCCTGCCTCCACTTAACCCTTTCACCTCCCCAACCCACTTAACTCCCCCTAATATTAACCTAACCCCTCACGAAGATGTCCCGAGACAACTTAGTTTGTTGCCAAACTTCATATATGCTCTGGAAGATGATTTTCTGTTTGCTTGATGACCTCAACTGACTTGGCCCTCCCTTGTCAGGCCATCTGCCCTCCCTATCTACAATAATTGTGAAGAATAATCCTGACAGGGCCCTGTAAAGCAAAGCATATAAATACATTTGAACAATCAGGCAACCTGAAGGAAGCTTAAACACAACATCATGAGAAGCCAAAGGCCCCAGCTACCTTATGCAGCATCTGTATCCACTGCATTGGGCAAATGAGAACACATGACACCATATCCAGAGTTTTGTTGCCCTAACCCACCTTGATGAATTTAGCCTTAGAAATTAATGCCACAACCAAATTGTGGGTAATTCTGGCATCTGTACAGCATACTGACTGCAAAAACTCACTGACCCTAAAATTTCCCACATACAACCATAAAAACAATACAGCACATACTGTATACATATAGGATCATAGGAAGTTACTAGGCTATTGGCCCTGAGGCCCTTATAAGCCTAGCCAAGAGTTTAGCCCATGCATAGACAAATCAGCACCCTATGCCCCTGTCCAGCAGGGACACAGGTGGAATCCCAGGCAGGGAAGTATTTTCTATTTCCCATCCAGTTATCCAGATTGCACTTAAAAAGGGGTAAAGAGATGCTCTGCTTGATGTGTTGAGGGAGTCTATTCCATAGATGGGGGAGTCTCTGGGACACAAATCTGTCCTGCTAGCGAGTCTTATTGATGTCATAGACGAGGTTGAGGCTGCGTGTGTGGGTTACTCGAGTGGAGCTTGACTTGCGCATATGCAGCAGTCCATCAAGGTGGGGTCCAAGATTGCCTTGTATGCCAGACAGATGTCACCTTTGAGGAGTCTGTATGAAATAGAGTAGAGGGATAGGGCTTTTAGCCTATCTGTATATGGTATATTTTTGAGGCCCTGGATTCTCCTGGTGAGGAACCTCTGTGGTCTGTCCAGCTGCTGCATGTGCTTTGCGAAGTACATGCCAAATGAGGCATTGTACTCAATAATGGGCCTTATAAGGGAAGAATACAGGGATGTTATGGCCTCCTTGTCCCTAGATGAGATACCCTTACTTATGATGTGGGCCATGTAGAAAAGCTTTCTATACAATGGAAGCAATATGGTGGTCAAAAGTCAGGCTGCTATCAATCTGGGTGCCCAAATCCCTCATGACTGACTGCTTGTTTACAATGTTGTTATTAATGTGATAATTTGTGGGGACATCTCTCTCTCTCCAAAGGGAATGATGATGCAATTTTTGTATTCAGCTTGAGGACATGTTTCTGGCACCAGTCATTTGTTTGGATGAGACCCTATTGGAGGATGTCCATGTCACTAGGGGAATTGATGGCAGCTCCCAACTTGCAGTCATCTACAAACTTGGTCAGCCATAGCCCACTGGTTTTGGCCAGTACCTCAGAAAAGTATATCCCTAATAACAGAGGCCTCAAGACTGAACCCTGGGGTACGCCACTCGATATGAGTCTACTGCTTGAGGTGGCTTCCCCTATTTTGACTAGGTGGGTTCTATCAGTGGGCCAGGTGTCTGCTCATCTGGTAACATATGGATTGATGCCTAGTTAAGAGAGTTTATCTATTATGTCCGAGTGGGGAATATTGCCAAAGGCTTTTGCCAGGTCAAGGTAGGTGGTGTGCACTGTCTTCCCCTCATCCATGGCTTTGGTGACTGTCTCAAAAAAGTCAACCAAATTTAACAGACATGACCTCCCCTTGACGAAACCAAACTGAGTGGGATCAAGTGTTTGGAGGTTGCCAATGTCCTTGTTAATGAGGTCCATTATAATCCGTTCCATGGCCTTGTAGATCAGGCTAGTTAGGCTGATGAGTCTATAATTTTCTGGGTTAGTGGACCTTTGTGTAAATGGATGATGTTAGCTGTCCTCCACTCAGCTGGGGCAAAACCGGTACTCAGGACTCAGGCTTTGGTTGAATAGGGCACCTAATGGTGCTGCAAGTTCCTGCCTGAGTTCATGTAGGATGCCTGGGATGTTATCAGGTCCCATGGAGTCTGTATTTTTTGCCTTTGAGAGAGCAGCGGTGACCTGATCCCTAGATATAAGGGGAAGGTGGCAGGTACTGGGAATGCCCTAATGATTTACTGATGGGGGGACAGAGGGGTGAAACTTTCGCTGAATCTGTCAGCCAGCAAGTTTGCTATATCTACAGCATTTGTATATGTGGTGTCCTTGACCACCATTTCTGAACAGATCTGGGTGCTAGCTTTGAGATTATGGACATATGTGAAGAACGCCTTATGATTGTCTCTAGCAGATGTGGCCAATTTGGACTCAAAGTTTACTTTGGAGGATTTCACTAGTGCTCTTATTTGCTTGTTTAGGCTAAGGATAGATTGATTCCAATTGGGCACCTGCTCCTTCTTGGTCCTGGACAGCAAATTTGTTCTTTTGTTATAGAGTTTATTTATTGCAGATGTCCACCAGACAGGTTTACTCTTCCTTGCAGAGGATGATTTAGTCCTGTCAGGTATTCCTGATTCCATGCATCTATATAAATGTTTGCATAGTAATTTGGTATAGTTTTGGATACTGGTGCCAGTTCTTATAGAGGGGGAGGGGGCTGTGAAGCTGTTTATACCATCCCTCAGGAGGCTGTAATCAGCTTTGGAGAAGTTTTCTTGATTAACCCTAGCTAAAGGGGGGTCAGGGGAGATGGTAACTTCAAACATGGCCACTTTATGGTCGTATCTTTAGTAATTTCCCACCACAAAGTGCTCCCCTTGAATGATGGAGCAAAACAGGGCCCTGCTAGTGGACTACTACTATCATTTATAGCCCTCTTACCCTCTCTCATTCCTTCAGTTCTCTGCCAGTAGTCCAATGTTGTTAATAATCTGGCAAGCCCACAGTTTGCAAAACCTGGATATCGGTAATTGAAAAAGGATATCAGCACTCAGACTGCAGTTACCCAGACAAACTTGTCACAGAAAAAATGAATTGATCTTGATGGGATTGAGCACTAACAATCATGACAATAACTACACCCAAGCTGTCCTGGATGGTTTCTTAACCAACACCCTCACCACAACCTAGTTATCTGAGTGAAACACTACTCTTTTGTTGCAAAATTGCCCTTCCCAAACTACTGTTGCAACCCAGATCATCATGACCTCTAAGAAGATAACATCCTTTCTCCATGCCAGTGATCAAAACACTGGCCATGGTGCAGCAAGCCACCTGTATTCCAAATAAATCTCCATCCCTAGCTCCCCCACCTGCATCAATGAAGAGATGAAAAATATCAATGGATACCCACTCATTTTGCAATAGAGAAATGCCATTGTTGTTGGCAAGAAAAATATGCCATTAAGTGGAGGTCAGCCTTCACCTGTTTAGTATATCTCACCTAACTGTGTTTTTTGTGACCCTTTTTCAACAAATTGGCCACAAATCTTGTAAACATTCTCCCCAAGGCAACTACCCAGCAGGCAAAATTAGGAAGACTCTTTGCCCTATGACTTCCCATATCCTCACTTTACAAATATCCAAAATCTTCCCTATAATCTGTCTCAAGTTATCTAACTTGGCTGGTGACACTTCAAAAGATGATGAGTTCATAATAACTACAAGCCCCAGGAAAACTAGGGATTTCAGGCAGTGCTCAATCTTTTCTTCAGCAAGTGGCACCCCAGGTTGTTGTTATAAACCACTGAACTGTTCCATGCCCTCTTTAGTTCCCTAAGCTACACTGCCCAAAGTCAAGAAGTCATCTAAACAGTGGACTGCAGCCTGCCATTGGGCCCTTTGCTGCCAACACCAAAGGAGGTTGTGCTGAATTTCTCAAAGGTAGCACAGGCTACCACACAGCACATGGGCACTTCCATATCAAAACAAAATTTCCTTAGAAAACTGATGTCCAGCAGTAGACATTTTTTTCACAAAAGGGAAGCAACCATGTGTCCTCAATGTCTACTTTTACCATCTAGGGATCTCTGAATTTTTTATCAGACAGATGGCCTCATCCAATGATAGATATTCCACCCAGGCCTCATATTTGCTAATAGAGTTATTCAACAAGGAACTGGGGGGATAAATGGTGTATTAACCTGAATCCCCTCTGCTTCTTTTTAGGAATGAGACACAGTAGGGAGGTTTGAAAATACACAAAGGGCAGGACTTTCTTTGGACTGGTTACCCTTCCTGTAGATATCTATTTGTTATGTAATTTCTTGTCCACCTTCTCCTTACCCTCTCCTGACCTCAAATTCTTGCAAGACCTCTCACCTGCAGGGGATCCAATTTAATTGAAAATCCAAATGTAAAACCTTGCAACAAATAACAAGCTGCTTTCCTGCCAGGATAATACTGCAGTTCCTTAGCTAACTTATCTGCCTTAACCAGAAAATACATGACCTAACTTGTGAGAATTACCATGAATAGAGGAGGATTCCTAGTGCCTCAAAAGGAACCCTTGACCTGGCTGATTGCTATAATCAGCCACCCTAGGAAAAATTGCCAAGAGACTGCCTCCCTCTAGACCCAAAATTAACTACTGGATGTCTTTTGCAAAGCAGCAGGCCAACCAAGCACACTTGCCATTATTTAAGGCCCAACAAGCCTTTGAATCCATCTGCACCTTCTGATCTTCAGCAATTAGTGATCTGAGCCTATCATAACACCCAACCATGGAAATGGGTGGAGTTTATCCCATTGCAGGATATTATTCACAGAACTCAATTTCTAGAACCTTGGGTCATATCTGAGACAGGCTGATCCAACCCTTATGCAATGTGCTTCAATTTGGTTAAAAAATACAAAAGCAGTGGTACTGCCTGTTGAGGGTCTCTCTCTACGATCATAACCATATATAATATGAAACTCACAACCCAGTTATCCCAGTTTCTTAAATAAAACCTATTCATTTGTCCGTTCCCTAAACAAGATAAACATATCTTCATACAAACATCTGTTGTTTACCTATATCAATCTCCTTCCTTAAATAAAATTAGAGATAATCCAAGACATCACCAATTCAGCAAGCATCTGCAAAAACATTTTAACCTTGGTTGACTTTAACACAAATCTTCTAAGCCACATTTATAAAGACACATCAGAGTTCTCTCATCACTCCTTAACTGACCCTATCATAACCAACAATCCATTTATTATATTAAACATCACAGTCCACCCAACTTTAATTAGCAATCACTGTCCAGTCTGTTTCAATGTCTTTCACTAAAGACTCCACCCAAACAAATATCTCTTGCATCAAAACTGAATTCCAGAATCTCTGATCATAAGGCCAGAATCTCTACCATAGACTGGATTCCTGTTCTTAACTCCACAGACCTCAAATAGGCAGCTGAGCTCTTTGATGTTTTAGTAACTCAACTCCAAAACTCCTGTTTTCCCTTAATCATACAATTATATAATACCAAGCCCAAACATTTGCTAACATATGAACTTAACATACTCCTAAAACTGAGGAACAAAGCCAGGCACACATGGAAATCTAACCATTCTTCAAACAGCAGGGAATACTTCATCAACCTGCACAACTGAGCTAAGAAACCCTTAGACTGCATGAAAGTCAGTCTGTGATGCATCATCAAAACTCACTAAAATATACCTCCAAAAAATCAGAAAGGAAGTTAATGACTTCAGAGAACATAATTTGCCCATTTCCTTAAATTCTAAATCTACCTCTCTCTTGGCATCACAATTCCTTAAACATGTCAATCAGCTTCCTCGTCTCTCCACCAACCCTTCACTCCATACTCCTCTCATCCCTGAACACATCCCTTATTTCTACTTTAAATTGATCTTATCAAAGGACATCATATCATTTCTAAAACAAATATAGCTCGAGGGTCTTCCTGGTACAGGCAACCTCTATCCATGATTCATTTATCATTGTGAAGAGCTCATCATAAAATTCCTCCAATATATTTACAGTCTCTGCCATTCTAGCAACATTATATTCAATATCTGGAAAACTACCATACTGCCCCCCCCCCAAAAAAATAACATTTCTTTCCCACTTTCAACCCATCTACATCCTTCCCATCTCATGCAAATCTTTGAAATAATCATTTACCTCCAGCTTTCCAGATACATCAGTCAATATCATCTACTTTCACACAAATCACAAGGATTCTGGTGTGGTAGGTACAATTCTACTGCTCTCTGGTCCCTCAAAGATGAAATTATCATGTGTATGAACAAAGGTATTATCTAGTGTCATTTTATTGACCTTACAAGGGCATTTCATCGGGCCGACCTCTTCACTCCACTCTACCCTTTTAGTGTACCTTATGGAATTAGGCATTTATTCAGATGCCATCCCTGAGTTCCACAGTCACCTTTAATTCCTCCTCCCCAACACTTGTTCACTATTGTAGTGTGCTCCAGGAACTTCATTTCTAATGCCCATTTTATTCTCTGTCTACATTAACAAACTTCCTCGTGACCATCCTCACTTTCAACTCCTTTTATATGCAGATGAAATTATCCTTTATCAAACAAACCACTTACTCATCACTGTTTGGCAAGCTTCAAATCCCCACCAAACCTAGTTATCTCCAATAATATGCTGAAATGTACACCACTACATTATACCAGCATGTAAACTCCTGCATAGATGCAGCTGTACCTAGAAGGAACAAGTACAAGGCAAATCCCAGAAACATAATATCAACAAGCTTTATAATAAAAGGAAAATAATTTTGATTAACAGTAAGAATAGTTCCCAGAATGTTAGAGCCCTTGTCACTGAAAATAAACAAACAACTCAGGCACTTAATAAAATCCACCATGGCCAAGTCTGAGGCTAGAAGAGATACCCAAGCCAAAGACAATCACAAGGCATTTTTAGTTATGTTCGTAATCTCAAAAGCACAATGCAGCAATATGGTGAGCTGATTGTGAATAATGTTACATACACTGAGGCTGAAGATATAGCTAACTTACTGGCTGATAAATTTAGCTCTAACTGTACTCCTCTCTCCCCTCTGTCCTTCAAGATATACCTGAAACTGTCTCACCTCCAGCTATCACAGAAGACCAAGTCCTAAAAGAGCTATCAAAAGCTAAGAATACTGTATTGCTGGATCTTGACAATATTCCCGGATGCGTCTTATATAGCATGATGCATGTTTTAGCCACAACCCTAACAACACTGTTCAGTCTTATCCTACATGCAGATTTTGTACCAAGTGAATGGAGAACAGCTACAGTCATTCCTCTGCATAAAGGGGGGCCTTCCACAGACTCAGGCAATTACAGATCCATAAGTCTGACTAGTCTCATATGTAAAGCTATGGAAAGACTTATCATGGAATGAATCAATCAGGACATAAGGAACCTCAAAACTCTAGGCCCGTCTCAGTCTGGATTCATGAAGGGGAGGTCATGCTTACTCAACTTGATGGATTTTTTTGAAAAGTTCACCAAATCAATGGATAAAGGCAAAATAGTACAGACTCGCCTGGTACTCAACCTGGCCAAAGCTTTTGACACAATTCCCCACTCAGGCATAGTAGAAAAGATAAATAAAGTGGAAATAAACCCCTATGCTGCCCACCAGATTGTCAACTGGCTCACAGATAGGACACATATAATCAGAATAGAAAAAGTTACCTCCACAAAGAGATAAGTCACCATTGGAGTCCCCCAGGGTTCTGTGATGGAATCTCTCCTGTCTGGCATCTACTTTAATGAAGTAAAAGCCAATACCAAAGGGCTTTGGCTGACTAAGTCTGCAGACAACAGCAAGCTAGAAGCAGTCATTGAATCCCCAAATGTCCTAGCCATCCTGCAGGAAAATTTGTCTGAAGTAAATAACTGGTGTCAAAATCATGGTGTGATGACCGTGCCCTGGCCCAGCAATCAAGGAGCCTCAATTCTCACCACTAACACCAGGGATGTTGTCTCCTAGAAGAGAGGAAAGGATAACTAATACATACAGTAAAGTACAATTTCCCTTAAGTGCCCACAGAGATCACAGTCAGTCTGGGGCTGGTTGCTCCCCTTGCTCACCAGGTCCCCAATAAGACTCCCCACTGGCAAAGCTATAGGGTCCAGGTCTCAGCCTAACTGGGCAAGCTAAAACCTCCAGCACCCTCTCTGTCCAACCAGTGCTTCATGTCCCTGCCAAGTAGATGGCACAACACACACACACTTTGAGATAAGTATTTATACAACTTCACAGACACTTCTGGGAAAGGCTGACACAGATTCTCCACCTGTGTCCCTTTATCCAGACTATACAGTAGTAATTACTGCCACCACCCAGTTAATAATATCAGCTACCCTACAAGGAGCCTGCCTGATGGGCCTTTGGGATCCAGTATCGACCTGGTGCTGCACCAGGTGGGTGCACCCTGGTTTCCAAGTGAACACATCCCAAAATTCCTGCAACACTGCTCGGATTTCTCGAATCTGGGTAGGAGATAACTGCTGGGACATTGCTACCCCTTCCACCGAGGTGTCAGCCCAAGCCTCACTGAGGAGATCAGTCCCCAAATCTCCCTCAGACTCCTCCTGCAGTCCACTGCAAACGCTCAGCACAAGGGCCTCCCTATCATAGCAAGGTTTCATCATATTAACATGGTACAATTTGTGCCCCAGCCATCTGCCTAGCATTTCCACTATGTAGCTAACATCACTTACCTTTCTTACCACCTTGTAGGGTCCCTCCCAAGCTGTTTACAACTTGTTGTGTCTGACAGGAATGAGAACCATCACCTGCTGTCCTGTCATACCACACCTTTTCCTGTTGTTGGGCTTCTGCCAGGTTCTCCTGGGCCAGGCCCATGAGTTTCCTGAGCCTTGTCCTGAGGTTCAGGACATATGCCACAACAGACACCTTGTCAGACTCACACTCACCTTCCCACTTATCTCAAATTAAATCTAGAGGTCCCCTCACCATATGCCCATACAGCAAATCAAAGGGTGAAAAACTTGTGGATTCCTGGGGAATCTCTGTGTAAGCAAACAACAGATGGGGCAAATATTTGTCCCACTCCCTCTTAAACTGATTTGCAAATGCCCTTAGCATGGACTTGATTGTAGAGTTTAACCTCTAAACAAGACCGTTAGTCTGGGGATGGTAGGGGTGGTTTTCGTGTGCTTCAGCCCACAGAACTTCCACAGACAAGCCAGCAGGTCTGACATAAAATTGGCACCTCTGTCAGACAGTATTTCCTTTGGGAAACCTACCCTGCTGAAAATCTCTAGCAAAGCATTTACCACCTTCTTGGCCTCAATGGAGGACAAAGCCACTGGCTCAGGGTATTGTGTAGCATAATCCACTACCACTAGGATATACTTTTTCCCTGTGGAACTTGGGGTACTCAGAGGACCCACAATATCCATAGCTACCCTCTGAAATGGCTCCTCAATCACAGGCAAAGGCATCAAAGGAGCTCTCACCTTGTATCCTGCCCTGTCTACCTTTTGGGACTTCTCACAGGTCCTGCAGTACCCTGTTACATCTCTGGAAATTCAAGGCCAATAGAAGTTTTGCATAACACGCCCCTTTGTACATTTTATACCCATATGACCTGTAAAGGGAATATCATGGGCTATGGCTAGAAGCACCAGACGGTAAGCTCTAGGCACTACCAACTGCTGTACTCTCTCACCTTCTAGCCCTCCCTCAGGGGTCCACTCCCTGTACAGTAACCCTTTGTTCCAGTATACAGATTCCCCCTTCCCTTGAGAATCAGGTGCCTCCCTAGCTACCTGCCTCAGGCCTTGCAATGTTGGGTCTGAGAGCTGAGCCTGTCTCACGTCTCTCCTGGTAACCCTTCCCAGATCCCCTTCCACAGGAAATCTGGCATCCTCTGACAGCAGTGCCTCACTGTCAGCCTGGGTACTACTACTCACCTCTACCTTTGCAGTTACCCTGTTCAAGGGAACATCAGTACCCACAAGCAGCTGTGGCTCACATTCAGTCTCACTGCTACAGCATAGCTCGCTCCCTGAAGTAATCACCTTAGCAGTCCTGGCTGCATGTATGCAGTCTGTTTGGGTCTCCCTCAGGCTACCAGACCCACATGCTTGTCTCCTAGCCTCACTGCATGTAACTGCATAAGAACATAGTACTGCCTCATCCAAATCCTTCCCTCTCAGGACATCTGCAGGATGGTAGTTCCATACCCCTGTTGTCTCAAGACAACACACTGTTGGCATTTTGTCTTTCCCACTTACTGGCTCCCTCAACTTTGGTTCCCCACCTTGCCTCCATGGACATCTGTATGCCACATGGCCCCACTGGCTGCATTCAAAACATTTACCCTAGCTCCTGGATGTGTACCTGGACTAGTGGCTTCCCCTGCTACTGGCGGATTCTATTAGGGTAGTCTGTGCTGCCCACCATGGGTTCCTTTAGTCCCATGAGCAGTACTGGGGGTCCCTTTCCTGTTCAGGGCTGTCCTGCTTGCCAGGTATAGGTCTCCCTTCTTCCCAACTCCTCTGAAGTAGCACACTGTCTATCAGCTAACCAGATCCTCATGCCCTCAGGCAAAGTGCTAAGGGCTTGTTCCCTTACCAAAAGGTCTGCCAGCCTTTCAAAAGTGGTGACCTGACATCCACACACCCAGCTATGAAAATAAGTGCTCAGTACAGTAACATATTCACATACATTTTCATCTGCTTTGCGTCTATGTTCACAAAACTTTTGCCTATACATTTCAGGTGTTAGCTTAAAACATTCTAATAAATGTCTTTTTACAGCAGTATAATCAAAACAGTCAGTGTCATGCATTTTTGCTAAAAAAGTTACAGCTTTACCATGGAGTAAGGGGGTCAAGAACTGTACCCAGAGCCTTGGTCAACTTCATACTGTTTACATGCCCGCTCAAACATATGAATGAAGCTATCAAAATTAACCCCCTCTTTAAATTGTGGAAGAAATTTACTGACCTTTTGTGCTTCTGGGGTCCAGTTACTCCCTTCCCGATTACCTCCATGACTCTGGCAAAGAGTCAGCATTTCCCTCTCATGCCTCCTCTGCTGTTCATTTTCCTCAGCTTATAGACTCCTCATTTTCTCGGCTGCTTCTAGTTCCATACGCCTGACCTCCAACTCAAGTCTCTTGAGCTCCAGCTGGATTTTTAAGTCCACTGCAAAAAGGTTGAGCTGTCCATTCTCCGAGGATATTGTATCTCCACTGTCAGTCTGATTGTCCTCCAGGCTACTATTTTCTGATGCAGCTGTAACCAAGGCTGCAATCAGATCTGCTTTAGTCAGGTTTCCATGTACCAGTCCCTTAGCCTGGCACATCTCTGCCAGCTGGCTTCTTGTCAGCTTTCCATACTTTTCCACTGACATGCTGCCTGCTCACCCTGACTAACACTAAGCTAACAAAAGAAATAAAACAATTGTGATCTGAACTCTTGACTATACACTGCATGGCTGTTTTAGAGTACAAAACACTTTTAGAGATCACTGTACATAAGCTACAGGAATTCGCTCTACCCACACCACTACAAGCCAATTAGAATGTGAAGTAGATCCCACCACTGCCACCACTTGTGATGACGGTGTCCTGGCCCAGCAATCAAGGATCCTCAATCCTCACCACTAACACCAGGGAGGTCATCTCATAGAAGAGGAAAGGATAACTAATACACACAGTAAAGTACAATTTCCCTTAAGTGCAAACAGAGATCACAATCAGTCTGGGGCTGGTTGCTCCCTTGCTCACCA